>NW_027635973.1:0-108683 GCF_903797595.1 Erithacus rubecula | reverse complement strand
GTGCTGCTCCTTGTGGACAAAACCGGTACTGCAGAACCCAACCCCCTCAGTAGTGTTGCCCCGTTGTAGGCAAAACCGGAACTGCATCCCCCTCCCCGAGTACTGCTGCCCCCTTTTGGAAAAACCGGTACAACAGCATCCCCCCAAACCCCTTTTAGTGCTGCCCCCTTGTGGACAAAACCGCTATTACAACCTTCCTACCAGAAGTGCTGCCTCATTGTAGACAAAACCATTACTGCATCCCCTTCGCCACAAGAGTGCTGCCCCCTTGTAGAAAAAACAGGTACTGCAGCCCCTGCCCTTCAGCAGTGCTGCCCCCCTGTGGACAAAACAGGTACTGCAGCCCCTCCACCAGTAGTGCTGCCACCTTGTGTACAAAACCGGTTCTGCAGCCCCCCCCCCCCACCAGTAATGCTGTCCCCGTGAGAACAAAACTGAAACTGCAGCCCACCCCCCACCCCCCCCCCAGTAGTGCTGCTTCATTGTGGAAAAAAGAGGGACTGCAGCTCACCCCCAGTAGTGCTTCCGCCTTGTGGACAAAACCGACACTGTAGCCCCCCCCCCCCCCCAATAGTTCTTCCCCTTGTGGACAAAACCTGTACTGCAGCCCCCTTCACCAGTAGAGCTGCCCCTTTGTTGAGAAAACTGGTACTGCAACCCTAAGACCCCAGTAGTGCTGCCCCATTGTGGACAAAACCGGTACTTCAGGCCCCCCCTTTCAGTAGTGCTGCCCCCTTGTGGTCAAAACTGGTACTGCAGCCCCCGCTCTTCCAGTTGTGCTGACGCCTTGTTGACAAAACCGGTACTGCAGCCCCCCCCCCCGCCTCAGTAGTGCTGACCCTTGTGAACAAAACCGGTAATTGCCGCTCCCCCTTCAATAGTGCTGCCTCCTTGAGGACAAAACTGGTACTGCAGCTCACCCACAACTGGTGCTGCCCCCTTTTCAGCAAAACCGGTACTGCAGCCTCCCCCCCCATCCCCTTCTTCCATAGAGCTGTCCCCTTGTGGCAAAAATCGGTACTGCCGCTGCACCCCCAGATAGTGCTGCCCCCTTATTGACAAAACCAGTACTGCCGCCCCCCACTTTCAGTTGTGCTGTGCCCTTTTGGAACAAACCGGTACTGCAAACCCCACCCCCCAGTAGCGCTGCCTGCTTGTGACAAAAACAGGTACTTGCCGCCCCGGCCCTAGGTAGTGCTGCACCCTTGTGGACAAAACCAGCACTGCAGCTCCCCCCAAAGTAATGCTGCTTCCTTGTGCACCAACCGGTACTGCAGCGCCAACCCCCCCCCCCGTTTCATTAGTGCTGTTCTCTTGTAGGCCAAACCGGTACTGCAGCCCACCCCCTCCACTAGTGCTGCCTCCTCTTGGCACAAAAACAGATACTGCAAATCCTCCTTCCCCACCCAGTAGTGCTGACCACTTGTGGACAAAACGGCACTTCAGCTTGCACCACCCCTCAGTAGTGCTGCCCCCTAGTCAAACAGAGCTGATACTGCAGCCCCCCCCGCAGGTAGTGCTGCTTCCATGTGGCCCAAAACAGGTACTGCAGCCCCACTCCCTCAGTACTGCTGCCCACAACTTGCAAGCCATTGTGGACAAACTGGTACTTCAGGCCCCCCCCCTTTAAGTAGTGCAGCCCCCTTTTGGACAAACATGTACTGCAGCCCCCGTCCAGTACTGCTGCTTCCTTGTGTATAACAACCGGTTACTGCAGCCCTGCCCCCAGTAGTGCTGACCCCTTCTGAGGACAAAATGCTACTACAGCTCACCACTCCCTCATTTGTGCTGCTTTCTTTTAGACCAAAACAGGTACTGCAGCCCCTCTCCAGTAAAGCTCATTCCTTCTGGACAAAACCAGTACTGCAGCCCCCCCCTCTTCCCGCAGTGCTTCTTCCTTGTGGACAAAACAAGCACTGCAGCTCACCCCCCAGTACAAGCTGCCGCCTTGTGGTCAAAACCCGACACTGCAGCCCCTCCCCTCCAGTAGTGTTGCTTTCTTGTAAACAAAACCTATACTGTAGCCATCTGCACCAGTAGTGCTTCACCTCTGTAGACAAACAGGTACTGCAACCTACCTTCTCTTTCAGTTGTGCTGACCTGTTGTGGACAAAACCGGTAATGTAGCCCCCCCCCTTTCAGTAGTGCTGCCCCTTGTGGGACAAAACTGATACTGCAGCCTCCCTTTCCCCAGTAGTGCTGACCCCTTGTGAACAAAACCGATACTGCACCCCACCCACCACTAGTGCTGCCCCCTTTTGGGCAAAACCGGTTTTGCAGCCCCCCCTTCCTCAGTACTGCTGCTTTTTTGTTGACAAAACCGGTACTTCAGCACCCCCATTTCAATAGGCTGCCCCCTTGTAGACAAAAATCGGTACTGCAGCCCTCCCCCAACAGTAGTGCTGCTTCCTTGTGAACAAAACAGGTAATGAAGTACCCAATCAGTAGCGCTGCCCCATTGCGGAAAAAACTGGTATTGCGGCCCCTCCCCATTAAGTAGTGCTGCCCCGTTGTGCACCAAACCGGTACTGCGGACACACCCCTTTCAGTAGTGCTGACACCTTGTGGACAAAACCGATGCTGCAGCCCCTCCCCCCCCTTAGTGCTTCTTCCTTGTGGACAACAAACTATACTGCAGCCCCCTGCAACAGTAGTGCTGCCCCCTTGTGCACAAAGCCGGCACTGCCGCCCTCAGCCCCCAGTAGTGCTGCTCCGTTGTGGACCAAAACCAGTACTTCAGCCCCCCCTTTCACTCCTGTTGCCCCCTCTTGGGCAGAACTGGTACTGAAAAACCCTCCACCCCAACCCAGTAGAGCTGCTTCCTCGGGCCAAAACCGGTACTGCAGCCCCTCTTCTCCACCCATTTTGGACTAAACCGGTATTTCAGCCCCCCCTTTCACTCCTGTTGCCCCCTCTTGGCAGAACTGGTACTGGAAAACCCTCCACCCCAACCCAGTAGAGCTGCTTCCTCGTGGCCAAAACCGGTACTGCAGCCCCTCTTCCCACCATTTTGGACTAAACCGGTACTTCAGCCCCCCCCCCCCCTTCAGTAGTGCAACCCCCTTTTTACAAAACATGTACTGCAGCCCCCCTCTCCAGTAGTGCTGTTTCCTTGTGGATAAAACCGGTACTGCAGCCCTCCCTCTTCCAGTAGTGCTGCCCCCCTTGTGGACCAAACAGGTACTGCAGCTCGCCCCCCCCAGTAGTGCTGTCCCCTTGTGGACACAACAGGTACTGCATCCTTCCCCACCAGTAGTGCTGTCCCCATGAAAACAAAACCAACACTGCAGCTCTCGCCCCCCACATTTAAGTAGTGCTGCTTTCTTGTGCACAAAACCTATACTGCAGCTTGCCCCCCAGTAGAGCTGCTGCCTTGTAGATAAAAACAACACTGCAGCCTTTCCCACCCCTTAGTGCTGCTTCCTTGTGGACAAAACCTATACTGCAGCCCCTGCAGCAGTAGTGCTGCCCCCTTGTGCACAAAGCCGGTACTGCAGCCCTAAGCCCCCAGTAGTGCTGCTCCGTTGTGCACAAAACCAGTACTTCAGCCCCCCCTTTCAGTAGTGCTTCGCCCCTGTAGACAAAACAGGTACTGCAACCCATCTCCTCTTTCAGTTATGCTGATCCCTTGTGGACAAAACCAGTAATGCAGCCCCGCCCCCCCTCATTAGTGCTGCTCCACTGCAGACAAAACCAGTACTGGAGCCTCTCATCCCCCAGTAGTGCTGACCCCTTATGGACAAAACCTGTGCTGCCGCCTGCCCCATCAATAGTGATGCTTCCTTGTGGAGAAAACTGTTACTTCACCCCACCCACCACTAGTGCTGCCCCGTTTTGGGCAAAAGTGGTACTGCAGCCCATCCCACCTCCCCCATAGAGCTGTCCCCTTGAGGACAAAATTGAAAGCCCAGACCCCCCGTTCAGTAGTGCTGCCCCCTTGTAGACAAAACAGGTACTGCAACCCCCACCTTTTTAGTTGTGCAGACCCTTTGTAAACTAAACCGGTACTGCACCCCCCCTTTCAGTAGTGTCCACCATTTGGTCAGAACCAGTACTGCAGCCCCCAGTTCTGTATTGATGCTTCCTTGTGTACAAAACCGGTACTGCAGTCTCCCTTCCCTCAGTTGTGCTTGTAAGGGAAATTAACCCACAAACACCAGAGGTTTATGTCCAAAAAGGAGACAGAGGAGTCATTTTTGCTTTATTTGAATAAAGGGAGAGGCCATGGGGCATTCCCCTGGGATCTCTCGAATTTTTGGAGGACGCAGCCTCCCTTTTTATCCTAATTTCCCAGCTGCTTTTTTCCCTCTCTCTTTCCCCATTGGCTGAGGTACTCAAGAGGCACAGACTTCCCGGAACGCCTGACACCTGACATTCCCCTCTAATGTATAACCCTCCCTTTTAATTTTTAATTCTTGTAGAATTCAGTTTTCCCCCTCCCCGTTGCTTCTTTCATCTTCTGTTACCCAATTTTATTTACCAGCAAACCTACAGTTTGTTTGTAAAGGCAAATCTCTTTTTCCATTCATCAATCAGTGTAATCCCTCCCATTGTTTCTTTTATCTCTAGGTGCTAACTTTACCTACCAACAGATCTACAATTTGTTTGTAAAGACAAATGTAACATTCCTCTCACAATGATCTCCATGATTCCATGAGGCCTCCCAGTGATACAATGTCCCTCTGTTTTCATGGGAGCCCTTGGTGACACAAAGTCCCTTGAAACTTGGGCCCTGCAAAGTCACAGTGGATCTTTGGTTCCATGAGGTCACACAGTGCAGAAATGCTCTCCTTGTTTCCACAGAGTCACAATGACCTCTTGGTCCCAAGAGGCACCACGATGTCAGACATGTTTCCCTCATTCCAGGAGTCCCTGAGGAGTAGCACTGGCCCCTTGGTTCCATGGGGCCCTGCAGTGCCACATTGTCCCCATCATTACACAAGGTCCTGCTCTACACAATGCTCTGCATGGTCCCACAAGGCCCTGCAGTGTCACAGTGGCCTCTTGGTTCCATGAAGCCTCCAAGCGCCACCATGAATTCCTTGGTGCTGCAGTGTCACAATGGAGCCCTGGTTACACAAGATCCTGCAGTGTCACCAGGGACCCTTGGTTCCATGGGGCACCACAGTGTCACAATTCTTCCCTTAGTTCCAAGAGTCCTTGCAGTAGAGCAATAGCCCCTTTGTTCCACTGGGCCCCAGGCTCTCATAAGGCTCTCCTTGGTTCTGCAGTGTCACAGTGGCCTCTGTGGTTCCACGAGGACCCAGAGTGTCACAATGAACTCTATGCTTACATGTAGCCCCACAGTATCACAGTGGCTCTGTGGTGCCATGTTGTACACAGTGTCACTCTGGTCCTCTCAGTTCCACAACGCCCTGCAGTGTCACAATGGCCCCTTGGTTCTGTGGTGCCATGTTGTACACAGTGTCACTCTGGTTCTCTCAGTTGCACGAGGCCCTGCAGTGTCACAATGGCCGCTTGCTTCCCCAGGGCCCTGCAGTGTCACAATCATCACAGAATCACCCAGGCTGGAAAAGATCTTTGAGAGCATCAAGTCCAGCCTGTGACCTAACACCACCTTGTCACCCAGTCCAAAGCACTCAGTACCACATCTAGTCTATGCTGATACATTTCCAGGGACCGTGACACACCCACCTCCCTGGGCACCTCATCCAATGCCCAATCACCCGTTTGTGAAGAATATTTCCTAATGCCCAGCCTAAACAACCCCTAGTAGCTCAGGGCTGTGTTCTCTTGTCCTGTCACTGCTTCTTGCCTGCACCCTACTGTCAGGGAGTTGCAGAGAGTGATGAGGTCTCACCTGAGCCTCCTCCAGGATAAACATTCCCAGCTCCCTCAGCTGATCCTCACAGGACTTGTGTTCCAGACCCCTCACCAGCCTTGGTGCCCTTCTCTGGACATGCTCCAGCCCCTCCATGTCTTCCCTAATTTTTGGTCCAGAACTGGACACATCACTTGAGGTGCTGCCCAACTAGTGCTGAACACAAGGGAAGAATCACTGTCCTGTTCCTGCTGGCCACACCATTCCTGATGAATTTTAGTTCCAGGCGTTGGATGAAGGAATTAGAGGGAGGGGGTGGGGACAAAGTGTTAATTATTGTCATCCATGAAGGGTCTTGATTTTTATATTTATTCAGACTTCATTAGAAGATTCAGAGGTTCAATATCAATTGGACAGTGCTGGTATCAATCAATAAATATGAAAAGAAATCAGGACAAAATACTTCTGCCTGTATTGTTTTCAATATAGTATATAGTATATAGTATATAGCATATTCACTTTGAATACACTACTGAAATCTGTCTAATTAATCACAGAAGAATTGAAAACTTAAATTATTCCTAGGGGCTTTTCTTGTTTGGGTGTTTTGAACAAATACTTTTGAGTTTTTTTCACTGAATCCCTGAACTGAAGAGGTCAAGAAAGAAGAGTCCAATATTAAGTTTGTCGTGGATTTAGCATTGGCCAAATTGCCAGTGCACCCTCTAGAATTATGCACTTATTTTCTGCTGTGAGATGGGATTACGAGGAAGGCAAAACTAGCTCAAATTTGAAAGGATACAGAGAAAAAGCTTTATTACTAGAAACTACAAGAAAAAAAAAAACCTCACTAAATCTTTCAGAACATTTCTCTTCCCCCTACAACTTCTTTTCTTTCACACTGATAACATACAGAAACAGATCAGTCAGTTTACCATCTCTATAAATAGCCTTTCCCCCATTTACTTGGGTAAGCAGAACTTTTCATCAGTCTATGGAGATTTTACCACAAGAAAACAGTTTTCTCCTGGCCTCTGTGTCACAGTGAATCAGCCATTCAGGAGAATGTAAATCTGATCACTGTGTAAAAATCCCTTCCTCGACTTACAGTTTTCCCATAACTATTTTTGAGGACCATATCAATTTATGAGGCAGCACCCAAAGGATGACGGCCTCCCCTCCCCCTTGGCCCAGGGGTTTTTGGAAAAACTTATCAGGGGCAGCATTCCAGCTACACCATGGGCTGGTCTGGCCACTCTGGGGGAGGGGGAAGCAGGCAGGATCTCAGCAGCTGATGGCTCTGTTCATTAATGCCACTTTCCCAAGTTACTCAAAATTGGAAGAGGACAGAAACAGAAGAAATAGAAAACCAGAGAGAAAGACAAAAAATATACAGAGATGCACACTCTTGTATTCCAGTACTGTTCAGACAGAAATTCCAAGAGGAGGAAGGGTAAAGATGTGTGCTTGCCTAGTGGTCTGCCTTAAATTCTCCTTGGTCTTCCTGGGTCTTTCCCCCAGGTAGGACTTTTGGTCATTTGGTCACCCAGGAGCTGGGCTGGGGCTCCAGGGATGAGTGTGCAGCATTGCCTTTGGTGTGACACAGACCACAGGAGCAGGCAAGGACTTGGACTGAGAAGATGCTCTGTGATTTTTTTAAGCCCCTGGGCCTTCATGGGCCTTCCCCTTGGGTGGGTCTTGTGATTGCTGGAGCAATCAGAGCCTGGGTCAGCACCACCCCACTGTGTGACTGACTGACAGCTCATCCCAAGGAGTCTGGGACATTGATCTCATCCAGCCTCTGACAGTGATCATGGTGACACTGCAGAACCTCATGGAACCATGGGTCAGTTGTAACATGGACAGTAGCAGATCCAGGGACACCATGGAGACACCACAGAGCCTCATGGAAACAGAGACCATTGTGACATTCTTGTGCCTCATGGATTCAGGGGGACCATTGTGACTCCAGACCCTTATGGAACCAGGGGTCAAGGATGAAGCTCTGAGGCTCATAGAATCAAGGAGCCATTGTGAAACTGAAAAAGGGAAAATTAAAATTAAAATTAATGAGTTAAGGGTGAAAATACAGGAGGATGCTTTAACTAGAAGGGGATTGGCAAGATTCTCTGAGTGCTTAACATTCACTGTCTTTGCAAGAACAGGACAGAGCAAGGCTGCAAGATAAGATAGAGGGGCAAGAACTTGCAAGCAGGATGGAAGAGTGAGGTCCATTCCAGATAACAGGGATTCCTTAGACCCCTGAGCCAACAAAAACTGGTATTAAGGTCTGGAAAGGAACCTAAGACCAATATGCAAGGAAAGTGAGGTTAAAAGTTCAAACTGAGAGGAAGACTGCTTAGTTCATCCCAGACAGCCACCAGAACAACAAACAAGGAGGAGTGTGAAGTCACAAAGTGCCGTGGAACTAATTTTAATACGAAGCAGGGACAGGGGGGGTTAGGAAATGGGTATGTATTAGGTGCACTGTGCAATCCTAATTTATAGAGAATAAAAAGAGAGGTGCAGGTCACCAAAGGTGTGCATGTTTTTGGAGGAGCTATCCCCCATGCACCTCAGTGCTGAATAAAATACATACCTATAACTTACTTTGTGGGTTATAAAGCTTTTCTGTGCATCAATTTGGGTGACCCCACTGCTCCCCTGAGATTTCAGGGTGCCCTCTTTGCCCACCTCAGAGCTGGAGCCGGTGCAGAATGCCACCTGCACCGACCACACAGACCAAAGCACCTGGGTGTACCTGCGCTGCATCATCTCCTGAGGTAACTCAGGGCTCCCTCCCACCTCTGGGGCCCTCACCTGGAGTTTTGGGGTAACCCTGAATGTTCAAGTGTCCCCCGACAGCCCCCCCAGCATGGAGGGTTATCTGTGTCCACGTTGACTGAAAGGATGCAACAGTGACCATTATCTTTTCCCAGCCCATCCAGGAGAGTCGCAACACTTGGGTGCTCCAAACATCACCTGGACATCCCCAAAAATCACCCAGATACACCTGGGTACCTCTTGGATCACTGGGTCACCCAAAACCACTAGGGCCCCCCAGAACTGGTGTCCCAAAAATCCTCATTGCTTTGACTGGGTGGACCTAGTGTCCCAAAATTCGCATTGACTTCAACGGCTAAACCCTGTGCCCCCAAAATTTTGTTGCTAAAAAACTTGATTTTGGCCTCAGAACTCCCAGAATTTGGGCTGAAAATGGAGATTTCTGGGCTTACCTGGAGCACAGCACCAACACAGGTCACAGGTGTGGGATCAGGGATTTGGAATTAGCTTCCAGGAATTCATCCAGGACTTCCAGAGAACCAGCATCATGATCCTGGAAGGGAAATTCCTGGAATTGAGCCAACATTTCCCCCACATTTTACCCAAATTGCCTCATTTTAGCACCAAAGTTCCACAAAAGTCCTGCTGAATTCAATGGATAGGCTGAGTGTCCCTAAATCCACCGAGACTTAAACAGGGTAGACCTGTTGTCTCTAAACCCCTATTGACTTATCTGGGGTAGACCTGGTATTTTGAATCTCTATTGATTTCAATTGGCAGGTTTGATATCTAAAATATGCCTGACAGAAGATCATTATAACAAAAATGGGCAACACAGAGACATTGTAAAAGACAGTTTATTGCTTTATTGCACCAGTCTCATAGAACGGTGAGGAATTAAAGGTGTTATATCCAATGCCATAATATCAGAAGCCATCTCATTCTTAGTTGCATTGCCTTACATTAGTTTTTTAGTCAATCCCATATTTCTATGAACTTTGCTAACGTCTTTTATCACCAATCATAAATTGCTTTGCTTCCCACAGCTTTGCTGCCATGTGCATTTTTCAACCAATCATATAACACTTCACAAACTTGTAATGATACATCTTAAACTTCTAACTAACTAACCAACCAACTAACTAACTCACACCACCCTGTCACCCAGACCATGAGACTCAGTGTCACATCCAGTCTATGCTGAAACTCTTCCTGGGACAGTGACTCATCCACCTCCCTGGGAAGCCCATTCAAATGCCCAGTCACCTTCTTTGTGAAGAGTATTTATTCATGTCCAGCCTAAACCTTCTTTGGGGCAGCTTTAAGTCTGTGTCCTCTTGTCCTGTCACTGTTCCCTGGGGAAAGAGCCCAACTCCACCTGCCTGCACCCTCCTGTCAGGGAGTTGTAGAGAGTGATGAGATCTCCTCCAAGTCTACTCCAGGATAAACATCCCCAACTCCCTCAGCTACTCCTCACAGGACTTGTGTTCCAGATCCCTCACCAGCCTTGTAGCCCTTCTCTGGACACTCTTCAGCTCCTCCATGTCCTTCCTAAATTGGGGGACCAGAAGTGGACACAGCACTTGAGGTGCTGCCAGCCACTGCTGAGCACAGGGCAAGAATCACTGCCCTGCTCCTGCTGGTTGCACTATTCCTGATCCAAAGGAGTCTGAGGGGTTGGATGAGGGAAATGGTTAGGAGGGGATGGGGATGGGGACAAAGTGCAATTGATTGAACATCATCAAGGGTCTTGACTTTCATATATATTCAGACTGCATTAGAAGGTGCTGGGGGTCAATATCAGTTAGACAGTTCTGATACCCATCTATAAACAGGAAAAGAACCAGGAGAAATCACTTCTCTGAGCATTGTTTTCAATTTAGTATATTTACGTGGAATACATTTTTGAAATCTATCCAATTAACCACCAAAGATATGAAAACTTTATTAAATTATCCCCAGGAGCTTTTCTTATGGGTGTTTTTAACAAATGTTTATGAGCCTTGGTCACTGAATTCTGAAACTGAAAAAATCAAGAAAGTAGAGGCCTCTGGAGTAGTAAAAATCATCAGCATCCTCCTAGTGGCTGAGGATGTATCCTCATCAGAGCAGGAATGATGGAGCAGAAATAGGAACAGGTGACACACTGATCAAACCCACTGACTGATCACACCTACTGACCTTACCCACTGACCACATCCCCCTCACCACCCAAATGACCATACCTCCAATGATCACACCCACTGACCATAACCACTACACACACTCACTGACCACACCCAAATCCTAGAAACCAGTGCCAACACCTCACTGACCACACCCACTGACCACCCCAATGACAAATCCCATTGACCACACCCTGCTGACCAACCCAACAACAACCCCTCCGAAAATACTGAGCACACGCAGTCTTGATGCTTTCTGCTCACTCCTCTAAGTTATTTGAAATCCCCCATCTCCAATAGCTCAAACAGCTGGCTGCTTCCTTCTCCTATTTGACCAGGCAGAAATTCCATAAATACACCCTTGTATCTCAAATGCAAAAAGTTAAACTACAAGGGGAGTCTTACAATTCATTTTACCAAGCTGGCACCATTCCCAGTCTTTTTCAAAAATATCCAAATTGTGTCTTTAAACCTTAACCACAGACTGGACTCACTATCTCAAACTGATCATGTGCTACTTCCCAAATATAGCCTCTCAGGAGTTCCAGGGCACACCTGGGGCACATAGGTCTCCTTTTATTAGATATACAATACCATCTCTTGTTGCACCCTCTACAGAGGAGAAGCACCCAACTTGGTTGTCACCCTGCTCCGCAATGAAAAATAATCAGCCCACACAAAAATCAAGGAGTTACCCTTATTAGTCCCCACCGTTGTGGGTTTCTGAAATTATTCTCAACTGGTGGCAATTCCAAGTCAAAAGCCAAATAATTACTTGTTCGAAGATAGCCCTTTCAGAAACTGTCTAGGAAACACCCAAGCGATGAGCACTCGTCAATTCTTGATGATTAAGATGATCAGAGCCATCAGGAAAGCTACATTTGAATGCCGGCTTCCCATAAACCGAGATCTGCATTCACCAAATTCATCATTTCCCAGACATGGTTTTGTTTAGCCCAATGCAGAGAAAGACTGCATGAATATGTGCAACAACAAAAAGAAAGACCTCTGCTACAGGCTATGAAAAACTGTATAAAAACTGGACTGACCTGGGCAGCTTTGTGAGCACTGGGGGATCCGATGCCATAGAGGTTGGATCAGAGTGTGCTCACCTGGCGCAGATCCCGGGCTCAGCACTGTTCCTTTTTGATTGTGGGTAAGGAGGACCGTATTTCAGTCACAAAATAAATTATCGTTTATTCTAATTATATTTAATTCGGCTTAATCTCATTTATAACACTCTCATCTACAGCCTGAAGAATCAGGAGATTGAGGATGCCCTGAGGAATATGACCACTCTGTGTTTCCAGAAACAATCAAATTCTGTTTATTTCTGCATAGCATTCAAAATGGAACTCATTACAGACTGCTCAGACTGCTTAGTTCCATGTGTTTCTATTTGGTGTGCTCTACTTTTCCTTTTTTTTTTTTTTTTTAACTTTTCGTAGTATTTTCTATAAAGGGATGCCTTTAGTCACAGTATTGCTACATCAGTATCTACTGTGCTTGTGTTCAGCATAGACAGTAAGGAGCCATGATCATTGGGCATGGAGGTAAAATAAAGTGTCCTGCTCTGCCCTGTGTGACCCAGGTGCTTCCCCAGCTCTTCTCTGTCTCTGCAAGGGCAGTGCCTGTGAGCAGAGGTGGAGGGACTCCCAGCACAGCAGCACAGCCAGGGAAAACGGCCCTGGCTCTTCCCACATCTGCTCTTCCCAACTCCACCCTCTCCTTTCCAGCCCTTCTTTGGTTGTAAGGCCTCAGTGCTCTGGCAGCTTGGTCACTGTCCTGCTGCGTGTCCCTGCTGTGAGCACAGGCAGGGACAGGCCATGGGCACTGCTGGGACACAGCTGGGCTCCAACACAGCAGTTCCATCAGCAAAGGGATCTCCTGAGGGCAGGGCAGGAAGGCTTTGTTCTCCTCCAGAATCACTCTCAGGAACAGGCCAAAAGAACAGACTCTGAAGAGGCTTCTTGTGTTCCCTGTTCTCCCAGGGCTCAGTGGGATGAGATCAGGGTCCCAGTGTGGCCGTCAAGGGACTCAGGTCTGGGTCAGGTTTGGCTTGTTGGTGGCCAGTGCTCATCAGATGGTGAATGGTCTGTGCTGAACCTTGCTGGGTTTCTGCAGCTTGTCCCTGGGCTGATGGCAGGGCAATGTTTGTCTGCAGGGCCTTGGGAGCTGCCAGGAGAGCACAGGGGACCTGCAGGGACAGGGTTTGCCAGGGAGCAGCAGGGAGTGGAGCTCACTGGGCACAGGCCTGTGCACGCTGGGGTCACCCTGAGGTTCAGTCTGCTGTGACCCAGGAGAGCTCTGAGCCCCAGGGACACAGCAGGCACAGGGAAAAGAGTCTGGGCACTGAGTGCTCTGAGCCCCAGGGACACAGCAGGCACAGGGAGAGGAGTCTGGGCACTGAGTGCTCTGAGCCTCACGCACCTTTCCCAGGAGAATCCAGGGCAGCCCTGGCAGCCCTGGAACAAGGCAGGCTCCTCTGAGCCCCTCCACAGCCTCAGCAGAGCCTGTGTGGGAGGGGGTCAGTGCAGGGAGCACCATCAGCTGCCTCTGTGTCCCAGGCTGAGCAGCAGAGCCCAGCAGAGGCAGCCCAGGGCCCCGGGCAGCACAGCCCCCGTGCTCTGCAGAGCAGCAGCCCCAGCTCGGGCTCTGGGAGCAGGGCAGGGGCTGCAGCAGTGGCTGCTCAGGCCAGCACAGACGTGTTCCCCTGGCACAGGCTCTGTGGGCAGCTGGAATGTGCCAGCAGCAGAGCAGGAGCCCCTGGGGTGCAGAGAAGCCCTGGAAAGAGGCTGGCCTGTCCCTGGGGCAGGGGGTTTATCTGTACTATGGAGAACAAACAGAGCAAGGGAACAGGATAAGGAGTTACTTTTATTTTCAGTTCTTGTATGTTAAACTAAAGGTGTTTGGTTTTGCATTGTTGTTAAAAAGATGTTGAAACTTTAAGAATGGTGAAGGTATTTTAATAGCATTAGGTATTTTAATAATTGAAGGTATAATAAGGTATTTTGTATTTTATTTGAATACATATCATCTATATTTAGTGATTTGTTATTGCTCAGATATGAGTGGAAATTTATTTAAATTTAAACATTGAGTTTTAATTTTCCTATAGTTAATTGTTTTAGAGAAGCCAGTTTATAAGTATTTGCAATATTGTCAATATAAATCAATAGATTTGGAGTTGGATTTTAAAATTTAGATTTAGTTTCTGTATTTAATTTTAAAAACACTGTAATAAGATTGTAATAATTCTATATCACAGAACGATTTTGTTTTCTGTTTCATTGTCTAATCTGAAATCTTTCAACATTTTAAGTAAGTTTTGGAAAGCCTTCAGACGTGTCCTTGAATCAAATGTATGAAGATTATCAGCTAAGTTGTGAACTTAATGTTTCTTTGTTTTCCTTTTATTAATTCTCTTTTATTTTGGCAGGTCTTTTGTGACCTGGCATTGTGCTGTCTTATGGTTTTGAATATTTTGCAGAATTCCAGAAAATTATTTGAGCTTCATTCTCAGAAAAAATTCCTAGTGTTATTGTTTTCCTGAGTTGCTATCATAGAAGCACTGCAGTGTCTTGCCATGTTCAAAGTATCTTACCCTAAAGATGAATTTTAGACAAAATGAGTTGCTAGAGGAGTTTGATTTCTTTTTGAAATGTTAAATTGTAGCTTTGTTATTAAGAGTTGTGGTTTTTTCTTAAATAAGATGACGTCACGGAGTTCTCTTCCAATTAGAGTTTAGGCTCTGGCCAAGCCTTGATTCTAACTGAAAGAGAAATTGTGTAAACCCAGGTGTTTTCTGCATCAAAATAATATTCTAGTCGTTTGGATTGGCAATTTGACTTATCAATATAACAGCTGAAGCTGACTTTGAAGTGAATTTGGTGTTCATTTTCTGGAGATGACCATCTAATTCCCCATTGAATCAACGTTTGTCAGCTGTCTGCAGACCCTGAGGTGATGACACAGTTGTTTTTAAATTGATGATTATCTAATCTTGTAAATGTATGTCTGCTGTTTAAAGCATTGTTAATTATTGTATTGTGTTTACTTGCAGAAGATTGTAAACTTTGGGTTTGTTTTTTTGTTAGATAGTAGTTGAAATAATAGTAGAAAGGAAAATTTTCCAGTTTTGTTCAAAAATTTAGAGACAGAGAAAGTTGCAAAGCTTTCAAAGTAAGCATTTGGGGGAAGGGTTCTGTTTGTGTCTCCACAGAGAGAGGACGGAGATGGTTGAAGCATGCAGCAAGATTGGAACACCACAACATATAGCTTCAGTTGTCAAGGAGCAAATGACAGAAGTTATTCAAGAGCAACATGAAAAGATTTTTGCCAATTTCAAGAAGAAAAAGAATCTATCTGAAATGCAATGCTACAACTGTGGGGGTTTTGGACATTTTAGGAAAAATTGTCCTCAATCCACAAAGACTTCCAAGCTACCAGAACTTTACCCTAGATGTCGCAGAGGAAGACATCTGGCAAGTGAATGTTATTCTCTGACAGATGTGAACGGAAAACCATTGCCACTGCCAAAAAACACGAAGAAAAGTGCAGGACCACCTTGTGCTACGACAGAAATGATGGCGGTGCAACAAGGAACAGCAACAACACCGGCACAGACAATACAGTTGTCGGGGAACAATGTCAATCTGACTCCCTCAGCAGGGTGTTAGGGGACAGCCCCTGTGACAGGGATTTGCTGCCACCAGGAACGCAGTACATCCTGTCAGCTTCAAAAGTGGTTTGTTTTTTGAATGAAGAATCTGCATCTATGCCTACAGGATTCAAAGCACCATGCTGAAAGAGACAAGATTTTTTGATAATAGGCAGAGACAGGTGCAGCATTTTTGGACTGATAATATATCCTACTCTTGTTTCAGCAGACTACTTCGAAGAGCTGACAATTTTAGCAAGGGCTCTTCGACCCCCATTGACAATTCCACAAAATACTCAACTGGCAAAAGCGATAGCTCTGCCATCGCATCCATTGGAGCATCAAGTAATGTCAGCAATGGGCGAAGGGCATCCACACTACAATGACCATGTCAAAGTACACACGTTATGGTTGAAGTACATAACCTGTGAACAGCCAACTATTACTTGGGACTTGATATACCATAACAGGAAAACAACCATCACAGGGATGGTGAACACTGGACGTGACAGTGATTTCATATATTTTCTGACCTCGAGAATGGAACTTGATTGTACCTTTGGACCAAATCACAGGCATTGGAAGAAGTTCTGTATGCCTCCAAAGTGAAAATTCAATAGCATTCACAGGACCTGGACAGAAGACAGCTATCACTCGTCCATTTATAGTGCAAAATCCATTCACTGTACGGGGAAGAGATCTCCTTTCACAGTGGAACATGTACCTGACAATGGATTTTTAGTAGGGCTCACTGCGGCACTTGCCACTCCAAAATTGACATGGAAAACTGATACACCTCATTGGGTGGATCAGTGGGCCTTGAAGAAGAAGAAATTGAGTGCATTGAAAACTTTGGTGAAAGAACAACTAGAAAAAGGACACATAAAACCGGCAAAGAGCCCGTGGAATTTTCCAATGTTTGTCATCTGAAAAAATTTTCTGGATCGTGGAGATTGCTTCACGACCTCAGAAAAATTGAGTGAAATAGTGGAGGAGATGGGACCTCTTCAGCGAGGACTTCCATCACTCACAATGATTCCCAGAGACTGGCCTCTTGTTATTATTGACCTCAAAGACTGCTTTTTCAGTATTCCACTTCATGAAGACGATGCTTACCAGATGGCATTTTCTGTTCCAAGTTTGAACAGAGAAGAGCCGATGAAGCGGTATCATTGGGTTGTTTTACCGCAAGGCCTCAAAGACTTGCCAACAATTTGTCAATGGTATGTGGCGCAAACTTTGGCTCCAGCAAGACACAAATATCCCAAAACAAGAATTGTACACTATATAGACGATTTGCTGATTGCTGCGTCAACAAACCGAGAACTGCAAGAAGTCCGTGCTTGTGTGATCGAAGAAATACAAAAAGCAGGACTCGAAGTCAGCACTTCAAAGACTCAAAAAATCGCACCCTGGAAATACCTTGGATGGAAAATCACCGGACAGACAATCAAACCTCAAAAATTAAAGATCAGCTCAAAAGTCAACAATCTCCAAGACCTGCAGCAACTTCTTGGAGTGATCAACTGGATGAGATCGATTTTGGGAATCACAAATGAAGACCTTTCATCTTTGTTTGATCTTCTGAAAGGAGACGACGACAACATCAAATCTTTCAGGACACTTACGCCAGAAGCACAAGCAAACTTGCAAAAAGTTGCAGAAATGATACAGGACAGACAAGCACACCGATATGTGGACTCTTTAGCATTCCATTTAGCAGTGTCGGGAGAAGAAACACAGCTACATGGTTTGATTTTTCAGTGGGACAAACACAAAAAAGACCCCCTTTTAATTATATAATTAATAGAATAGGTTTTCCTATCTTACAGATCTCCAAGGACAATTCTTACAGACTTAGAAATGACAGCACAAGTGATAATAAAGGGAAGAACAAGGTTGATGACAATGACGGGCAAGGACTTTTCAATGAACAATGCAGCAAGGACCACAGATTTCTATGAATCAAAAAATGAATGAGGCAGCAGCTTGGCCTCAATCTCAACAAGCAACACCTTTGAACAGACAAATTCCTATAGAGACCTGCAACAGCAGCTCAAGATACTTTAGTTGATTGGGCAAATATTAGAATGGACTTGACAAGAAGCAGAGAATGTCCTGCAATTGGGACTGGTGAAATAGCCATGCCACTGAATTATGACCCACAAGGACAAAACCAAAGATGGCAAAAATTAAATCATGATTTAGTTAAAAATTTAATTAAGGCAATTAGAGATTATGGACTTGGATCTTCATATTTTAAACAGTTTTTAAAAGGTATTCTCAATGAATGGACCGACATACATTGGAAAAGTTTTAGACAAGTTTTTGAAAAAATGGGATGTCAGACACACGTTTGGCATTCCACGTTCATCCATGGGACAGGCAATCATAGAAAGGACTCATCACACACTGAAAACAATCCTTGAAAAACAAAAAAGGGGGGAGTCAGAGGCAACGCCTCACATGAAATTGTACAAAGCATTATATGCGTTGAATTTTTAAAATGGATCTTTTTCAGAGCTGACACCACCTATCGTAAGACACTTCATGAATGAGACAAGAGCCAAACTGAAGGAGAATCCTGTAGTTATGGCAAAAAATCTTGAAACGGGTAAAATTGAAGGTCCTTTCAAATTAATCACGTGGGGAAAAGGGTTTGCTTGTGTCTCCACAGATAAAGGTCTGAAGTGCGTCAAACCGTACTGGGCTCCAGCACAAGCAGAAACCAGCCCTGAGTGTGAGGAAAGGAACTTGCAGACCAAGACAAGGAACAGTGACGTGAATTCTTCAAACAAAGCAGAAAAAACTTAAGGCACTTATAGAAAATCATGTTTGTTTATGGAATTCTGTGTATGATCTTTTTGGCAAGGATTTTGGGCAACGATATGGATTTACCCATGATGCAGTCCAGGGAGAATGTGTGGGAAATTTTAGTGCAGGCAGCGGGGTTGGACACGATTTGTTTGACACACTCCAGGCCGAAAAAGCCATTTTCAAAGTGTCTGGTGGCCATTCCAGTGGAGGAATGAGCAACCCCAAAGGTGGATGAATGGTATACGTGGGTTCACTCTCTCCCTGAGGTTTCTTTCGAATCAGAAGAATTAGAAATCTTTGGTTCGATGAAAATGGATTTTTGTGAGAAATTTGAAGGTTTGAAGGTGACATAAAAACATATAGGTGTCACCCCAAACCAGGATTTTTATAAAAATGATAGTTTATGGTGCAACGAGACATTGATTTCAGACAAACCATCAACCCAAGTTCCTGTGCGATTGCCACAAGGAGTCTTTTTTGTCTGCGGGGACAGAATTTGGCCTGCTATCCCTGCAAAGATCAAAGGGAGAAGCCACTGGATCATGGATGGATGGTTTGTTCGACTTTTTCGACCTCTCACCCTTATGAAGAGAGATCTTGAAAGTTGTTTTTTATGTATTAGTAGGGATTGTTATTTTCTTTGTTGTCTTTTTGATTGTTCTACCTTGTATTTTTCATTGTATTCGAAGGGCTCTGGACAAAACTGTGAAGGAGGTCTTTTTGGTGCAAACAGAGGGGGAAGATGTGGGAGTCCAGGGTTTTTCCCTGGCTCCTTTGGGGGTACAAAAACCCCCCTGGAAGACCCCTCAGAGACCCCCGAGTGCTGCCCAGGAGCTGCAGGGGCTGGATTTGGCTCCTTGGGAGAATCTGCCCACATTGAGAGAAGAGACACAGAAAATAATGATGAGTAGAGTGTAAATTAGAATGTTAGAACATAGATAAATAGGTTTTCTTGAATGTTTATGATAAGGGACACGTGGCCAAGATGGAGAATTTGGGGGGTGGACACCTTTTCCTCCTTCTTCTTCATGTCATCCATGTTGGGTGACACGTTGGCACTCTTGGATTGGATGGGGTCAGGGCTGGACCATTTAATAAAATTGTATTGTATTGGTAAAATGTAGTACTAACTATATAAGATAAGCCCTGCCTTCACCAGGCAGATTCCACCATGGATGCCAGGCTGAGCAGACCACTGCTGGCCAAGCAAAAGGTCCCAGAGATAAGAGAAAATAAACAGTCCTTGGAAAAAGAGAAAACCGTCTCTGGCAATCCCTCTTCGGCAGCTTCAGAGAAAAGCAGGGTTTGAACTACCTTCGTGTCCCTCTGGGGTGATCTCGGGGCAAAGGAGAAACCCCAGACTGGGACACCCACTGACCACACCCACTGACCACGATCCGCTGACAAACTGACCATACCTTCACCGACCGCACCAACAACCACATCCCCTGACCACCCAACTGACCACCCCCACCCCACTACTGAATTGACCACATTCACTGACCACAACCACTGACCATACCCACTGACCGCTCTCCAATGGCAACCTATCTGACCAAATCCTCTGGCTAGAACTGTTTACCACACTCCCTCTGACCACCTGCACTCGCCACCCCCAGTGACAATCCAACTGACCACACTATCACGGACTATCACAGCCACTGACCACATCCCACTTCCAACACTGTACTGACCAGGCCAAATGGCCACATCCACTGACCAGAACCCACTGACAACCCCCACTGACCACAGCCACTTTCCATAGCCACTGACCACAATCCACTGACCACCCAACTGAACAAACTGACTACTCAACTGACCATACCCTGACTGACCACATGCTGCTGGCCACATCAACTTGCCACCCCCATTACTGAACACACCCACTGACCACACCCACTGCTCAGACACCAATGCCCACATCCCACTGAACACACCATTGACCACTCAACAGAGCACACCGCACTGACCACACATAATGTGTGATGGGGATAATGGCATCTTGATTCATCTGATGCTGCTGGCTGTTTGCTGTTGACATGGCAGTTGGTGCTTGTTGCATTTTCACCTGCAGGTACCTACTGTAGATGGGTTTTCTGATAGTCTAGGCAAGGTATTTAATTTCTCAATGCCCTCTGCCTCTACAGCAGCTGTTTCAAAAGCCCACCTGAGTCCCTTTGGGTCTTTGTAATAGCCATTCCAGAGGAAGAGTATGCCCAGAATTCATGGAGCCTCTGGGCCAGTCACACTGGGATGTTTCTGCCACCCCTTCCCAGTCAGGCTCATTTCAGCCTCCAGCAGAGTCAATTCCTGTGATCCCCCATCACCCCAGCAATGGAAACAGGTTCTGCCCCCACATGTCCCAGTGGCATTAGGGTACACTCTGCACCAGGATCAACTAAAGGCTCTGATGTGCCAGGCCATTGGATCTGCTCCATCCAAAAGACCTGGCTCTCCTGTGCCTCTCCCTGGCTAGAGGCAGGGCCCCTCTAACCCTGGTTATCATTTCCTTCCTGGGCATACATACTAGAGGTTCTTTTAAGAGGATCCCACAGGTCATCTTCCTTTGTGCAATACCTGGCAGCTTTGTCATGGCAGGTTGAGGCTGCCTTCACTTTAGTGCAACTCCCTCTCTTAGTGCTTCCCTCCCTGAGTTGATGCACTGTCTGCCAGCACAGAAGTGGGTTTCTCATTTTGCCTTTTCATGATTTCCCCATGGTTGTGCAAAAAGAACCACAGGTCAGCTCGTGGGGTGTCTCCTCTCTCCCTAGCTGGGGGATGTTGGGCTCTGATTTTGGGACCTGTGACTGGCACTGATGCTGCACTGATCTTCTTCACCTCTTCCCTTATCTCCCTCATCTCTTCCTTAAACTCCTCTTTGAGCTCCTTAACCACAGCAGAGACATGAGCCTGCCTCGAGCCATTGATCACACTCTCATAATTTCTGAGCTTGTTGGTGACAGAACCCACTGTCTCTGGGTTGTTATCAGCATCAATTGTCACAGTAAAGGTGTATTTGGATGGCCCCAGGTTTGCCAGATTCCACAACATCTGCCCTGTGCACCTGACCTTGTCAGGGTAATTGTCCTGCTGCCCCCTGCCAGCTGCCTGGGCCCCTGTCATGCCTGTCCCAAATCCATGGGGCTCCTGTCCCTGCTGCTCCCCAACACCTTCACTCCCCCCATCAAAGCCCCACTCAGCCTCTGCACTGTGACCTCTGGAAAGAAAGAAAGGATGAGAGAAAGGAAGTGTTGTCAATTGACCCTGGCTGTATTTCAATCACTGATCAAAGCTGCTCTCTCACTCCTTGCCAGAGATGGACAGGAGAGAGAAAACAGAATGAAGGTTTCATAGGTTGTGATAGAGACTGGGAGTGATTACTCGGCAAATGCCATCATGGGAAAGACAGGTTCATAATTAGAGATACTAGTTGAATATCTTGATCTCCTAATCAGAACAGGATAGTGAGTAGTAAAATAAAGCTTAAAAAAAATCTTCTGCCCATTCCTCCCTCCTTCCCAGCTCTACCTCCTGCCCCAATGAGTGCAGGGATACAGGGAATGGGGGTTCTGCTCAGTTCATGTGTTGTTTCTCCTGCTGCTCGGGGAGAGGAGTCGTTCCCCTGCTGCACCAAGGGGTCCCTCCCAGAGACGCTTCTCCATGAACTTGTCCAAGGTGAGTTCATCTCACAGGCAGCAGTTCTTCATAAACTGCTGCAGCGTGGGTCACACTTGCATGAGCTCACAAGTCCTGCCAGGACCCTGCTCCAGCGTGGGCTCCTCTCTGGCACGGGTTTGCAGGTCCCTGCCAGGTCCCTGCTCCAGCACAGGTTTCTCATGGGGTCCCAGTCTCCTCTCAGGCATCCCCCTGCTCCGGCACGGGCTCCTCCAGGCGCTGCAGGTGCATCTCTGCACTCCGTGCCCTCCATGGGCTGCAGGGGCCCGGCTGCCTCAGCACAGACTGCACCACGGAATGTCAGGGCAATCAGCTCCAGCCCCTGGAGCAGCTCCTGCCCCTCCTCCTGCCCTGCCCTGCCTGTGCACACTTGTTCCTCTCTCATGTTCTCATCATGCCCTTCCCTGGCCACAGTTACAACTACACAATAATCGATTTTCTTTTTCTTCATTCTGTTATCCCAAAGGTGTTACCACCATTTCTAACTGGCCCAGCCTTGGCCAGCTCTGGTCCGTCCTGGAGCTGGCTGGTGCTGACTCTGCAGGACATGGAGGAGCAGCTGCTTCCAGCAGCCTCTCACAGAAGGGGCTCCTGGAGGCCCCCCTGTACCAAAGCCTGGCCATGCATTCCCTGAGCTCTTCTAATCCCAGTGCTCATAGCTTGTTTTCTAACGTTGTTGGATTTCTCACCTTCTGTTCATATTTGTGATTTTATACCAAAATGTTCTCGGATGTGATTGTGCAGGATTCTGTAATCAGCTGTCTGTTTTGCTCTTGGATTTCTTAATGGTGTGTCAGAACTGAATGCAGCATTTCGGGTGGGAGCCGTTCAGTCTGAGCTCGGATTCTCTGCGATTGTCAGCAGCAGCTGGTTTTGCCCATGCAGGCAGAGATAGCAGAGATTGCATGCAGTGAATCCTGTGGCTGGTTGCGGCACCCGCAGCGGGCGGTGAGCACGGGCAGCTGCCGGGATCTTTGGGGCTCGGAGGAGCCGCAGGCGGGCGCTGCGAGCGGCTCCTCTGGGGCAGGATTTTGTCCCGGTGCGGGGCAATTGCCGCGGGCTGGGCGGGCTGGGGCCGCTGCCGAGCGCCGCCGCCTTTCCCCGGGAGCCCCCGGGCAGAGCTCTGTGCTCGGGGCCAAGGGCCGGGCGCCCGCTCGGCGGCTCCGAGCCGGCAGAGTTTTGGGGGTGCCGCTGTTGGGCCGGCACAGCCCCGGCGCTGGGCCGGGGGATGCGTGGGACCCTCCCGCGCTGGGGTTGGGCTGCCCGGCTCAGGCGCTGCATTGTCAGCCCGGAGCCGCCTGGCGATCGCCCGGCACCGGCGGGGCTGGGGCTCGGCACAGCGGAGAAGGGCGGCACCGGAGCCGGGGGACCCTCTGCGGCCTGCGGGGGACAACGGCCCCATAAGGGGGACCCCCAGCACCCTGGAATGGGGAGCCCGGACTGGGGAACCCCGGCAGCCTGGAGATGTTGGGACCATGGACAAGGGAGACCCATTGTGTGAAAAACACGGTTCACTGTTTTGGGAGAATTAAAAGGTTTAACAAAAAAGGCAATAGGAGACATATATAAAGCAAGGGGTTAAAACACCCCAGTGCTTGGCATGCTGCCGAGAGCACACCACTGTTTCGGGAACACCCCTTTAAATACCTTTTACAATCCATCCCTTTGTTACATATTCATAGACCTTCATGCATAGTCGGCTGTTTCTGGGAACTGTTTAGCATGGCCACTCCTTGGGTCCGTCTTTTTAGAGCATGCGTGTTTCTTGGCTTGTGGTTTTCTCCTTCTTCCTTGTAATTTGGGTTCTGGTCCCAGCCGGTGAGTGTTGATAATTGTCTTGTCTGCTGCAGGGTCCCCATCACATGTTCAACAATTAATCTAAAGCCAGTCTGTTGTGATACACTGCAGCCCTTGTTTGACTTTGATGGTTCACTATTAATTCCATTGCTGGACCAGTTTTGTTTGTTATTATCTCTACCACTGCCTGGACCCTTATAATGTGATTTAACATGTAAATTGGAGTTCGGTATCCCCAGCTCCCATCTTGTGCCTATATGTTTCAGTTATGCCTTCAGGGGGCCATTCTTCATCTCCCCATTTTTGGAACCCTCCAATCAATTCCCTTTTGATTCTCTTTATGTCCTCATATACGGATATACATAATTGGTCTCCCTTTGGTCCTGGTAAAAGAAAAAATGCTGGCTGTATAATTCCCAGAGTACAACCCTCTTTCCACTGGAAAAGGAGTTCAGGGTATGCTCTTTTCCCACATATCCAAAATTAGCCATCAGGTGATTTCCAATAATTATTTGTTTGTTGATTTATGTTTTCCCAAAATTTGGATATTTCTGGGATTCCATAGTAAGGATTTTTGCCTGTAATATTGAAAAAGTCTAATTCTGTCGTTCTGTGCACACTTTTCCCTTTTTATTTTTCCCTGGGTTCAATACTGGGTTGGTTCCTCTGGGATACACCCCGTCAGTGTTCCATTACTCACTTTGTATCTCTTACAAGGACTATTTCGTACTTCTTTATGAAATTTTTTCCCAGTGCACCAGAGACATTCTTTCCTTATGACTGTTGAACTTAAAATCCACCCTTCTGGTTGCCTTCCCCCCTTGGTATTTGTCTGATTCTACTTAAGGAGTTCAATTGGACCTGAGCTGCTGCCTTTCCATGGCCATTCTTCTGACATGAGAGTCCCCCACAGACCCAGCAGTTAGTTATGTTAATCTCTTTAATTATTCTTTCTCCTAGTTTTACAAATTAGTTATTTCCCAGTCTTGAGATATCTATCTCTCCTTCCAGTTGCTTTTCATGTTTTGCAAGCAAATTTTGAAGTGAAATTGGTACAATTTTAGGCTGTGGTGCTGACTTTCCTTTTATATTTATTAATTGTTCTTTTACCAAATCTTGAGCCTTACTGTTAATGATATATGTAAACAAATCCATTTCTGTCCTTTTGGACATGCTTTTTCCAATTTGCCATCACTTATTCCAAGGTTTTCTGCAATCCAATATTTTTCCCCATTGTTCACAAGTACTTAATTTGGATGGGTTATAACAGTGGCTGTTGGCATGGGTGTGTGTAATAAGGAAAGAACCTCGGTGTCTCTCCATGTGCAGCTTCCAGCAGCATCTGTAACATGGCCTTGCCAACCTCCTGACAGGGAAAAGGCAAAAATGAGTGACAGAAAAAGGAATAACAGAGGTCTGGTGTGGCTTATACCTGCACCTCCCATGCCTGTGGGGTTGCAGCCCATAGCAGGTGTTATGATCTTCTCAGTGGCAGATACAGAGTCCAATCTGGTCTTGCCCTCTATTTCCTTGTCACTTGCTGGTTTTGACACTCCTTAGCTGTAGATTGTTGCTGTTTCCCCAGCTCGGGCATTTCCCAGTCAACAGGTATTAGTAACTCCCATCCACAAAATAAAGTTACTATTTTACTGGTTCTTAATTTTATCTGGATAGGGACAAGATTTGGTATTCAGAGCTTCTTATAATGAGACTGCTAATTGTATGTTATACAATATCAGTTTTATAATTTAGACCTTTTAAATTAATCCAGTGAGTATGTTCAATGTTTAGAACGAGTCAGACAGGATATACCGTATGGCATTGATGGAAGTTGTCATTTGGGTCCTCCCAATTTGTCACCAACTGTTCCTCTCTGAAGAGTCAGTTTAGTGTCACCAGGTTCAGATGTTATATTCCACTCTTTAGGTTTCTCCACAGCTCCTTTGATTCTGCTGCCGTGGATCCACCCGTGTTCCCTGCTCTGGACAGCGGCTTCAGTTGTCAGCAGTACCTGAAAAGGGCCTTCCCATTGTGGGGTAAAGGTTGTTCTTTCCATGTCTTTACCAGTACCCATTCCCCTGGATGGATATTGTGAATTTTAAATCTAGAGGTGTGGTTTGAGGGATTATTCCTTTTAATTGCAAACTCTCAAGGGTTGTTGCAATTGTGTTGATATATCCTCTAACACTCTTTTTCCCTAATTCATAAGTGGCACTTTCATGTTGGGTGGTCAGAAAAGGGTAACCCAAACATCATTTTATAAGGTGACACTCCTAGGTCAAACCTACGTTGTGTTCAGATCCTCAATAGAGCCAGAGGTAAACATTTCACCCAGGACATCTGGGTTTCAATCATTAATTTTGTTAGAGTTCTTTTTAAAGTCTGGTTCATCCTTTCAACCCGGCCTGAACTTTGTGGATGCCATGGTGTGTGTAATTCCTACTTTATTCCCAAAGTTTGAATTATCTGCTGTAGGACTTTTGATGTAAATTGTGTTTCTCAGTCTGAGTCTATTCTATTAACCATTCCATACCTGGAAATAATTTGTTCCAAAAGGGTTTTACAGACCACATTAGCTATGGCTCTGACCATGGGAACAGCTTCCACCCAATGAGTTAGATGATCTGTTATTACTAATAAAAACTTCCATCTCTGTTCTTGGGGGAGTTCAGTGAAGTCTCCTTGAATACTTTGAAATGGTCGGAGTGCTAATTCACACCCTCCAAGGGTTGTTTTTCTCATTACCTTTTTATTTACCTTTTGATAGATATACATCTTTCAGTTACTTGTTTTGCTAATCCAAAAATCCCAATACACCCGTAATTCCTCAGGAAGTGATCACACAGAACTTGGGTATCCCGATGAATCTTTTGATATATATTCTGTAATATTTTTCTAGTAAGTGCCTTATTAAGTAATTGCCTGCCATCAGGAAGCTTCCATTTCCCAAATCCGTCTGACTTTCCCCCTATCCTACTTAATAGTTTTTCTTTGACTTCACTAAATTTTGGAATTGCTAATTCTTCCCTTACTGGGATCAAAAGATGCATGACTTTCTCGACCCCATTTTCTGCTTCATCTTTTAGCTTCTTGATCTGCCAAGACATTTCTCCTTGTTTTTGAAGTCATTCCCTTTTGATGACCCTTGATATGTATCATAGCTATACATAAAGCAATACATAGACATGCATAAAGCAAAGGGTTAAAACGGGTGGGTGCTTGGCATGCTGCCGAGAGCACACGGCTGCTTCGGGAACACCACTTTAAATACGTTTTACAATCCATCCCTTTGTTACATATTCATAGACCTTCATGCACAGTCAGCTGTTTCTGGGAACTGTTTAGCATGGCCACTCCTTGGGTTTGCCTTTTTAGAGCATGCGTGTTTCTTGGCTTGTGGTTTTATTCTTCTCCTTCTCCCTTGTAATTTGGGTGGTGGTCCCAGCCGGTGAGTGTTGATAATTGTCTTGTCAGCTGCAGGGTCCCCATCACATGTTCACGGGCTGTTATCTTTGACTAAGTGGGTAGTTTAAGCATTCAATCTCTAAAAAACTTATGTCTGACTTTTAGTATTCACCAAGACTATATCCATATAGAAATGCTATTTTGACATTATACATACAGCATTTATCCGAATACTTGCAAAGAGCCAACAACATGTCATTCATTTATAACAGAAATATATTTCGTGTCATCTCCAAATACCCCTCCCCCCTTCAAAAAACCCACCCAGGATATTTGGGGCGAGCTCCCCCTCCCCAGGCACCTGCGGGATGCGGGGGACGATGGTCTGGGGGCGAAGGAGCTGCGGATACAGAGAGCGGGGAACGCACGTGGTGCCTCCTCTCGATCCTCCTTATCCTTCCTCCTCCTCTGTCTCTCTTCCTCCTCCTCCTCCTCCCCTTCCTCCGACCCTCTGGCCGCGTGGCGGGGCCGGGACACGAAGGGAAAAGGCCCAGTGACCCCCAAACCCGACTGGGGGGAGCGGAACTTTGAAGGTGAAAATGAGAAAGAGGTGGGAGAGGGGGGTACAGCCGGAAGTGGGACACACTGAAGGTCCCCCAGTTAACCCCAGGACCCCCAAGCCATGTCCCAGCCCCCCCAGTTCCCTCCGCACCCTCGGATGAGTGGGGGGCTCAGCCCAGGACCCGTCGTCGTTCGGGGCTCCCCCGAGTGCAGCGAACGGGAGATTTCCCGGCTCGGAGCGGCCCCAGCACAGGAGGGGATCCTGTCCCTCTGTGAGGACGTTTAAGGCTCTTCAGATCCATTTGAAGAGGAGTTTATTCTCTTTTTAAGGTTTTTGGGGTGGATCCTACCACTTCAAGGGTGCTTTTTCCTCCCTATTTTAGGGTGTTAGTGGGTCCACAGTCCCAAAAGCCCCTTTTAAGGGGGGATCATGACGGCTTAAAGCGAGATTTGTAGGGGAGCCCACACTACAACCCCCTGTAGGGGATGTTTTACCCCCAGGGTGGATTTTAGGGATTGTCTCTACCATCGCCGCTTTAAAGAGCCGCCAATTGGAAGCCGCACTGAAACTGCACTTAAAAGTGCAACACCATTCCCGTTGATTCCGGCAGCGGAGCCCCGGATGATTTGGGGTTCCCGGGAGGTTTTGGGGGTACCTGGGCGATGCCGGTGACAGAGCTGGGACCCCGTGCCGGGTATGAACCTTCTCACTGCGCTCGGGCAGCGCCAGCGTGTTCAGGGAGATCCTGGGGGGACCGGGGGGTTTTCCGCAAATCCCAGGGGAACCCAAATGCTAAGGGACCCCCCTGAACTCTCCTCAGCGCTGGATCTGTTGCAAGCATCTCACCCAAAACCCTGAGAACTGTGATGAGTGACAGCCTAGGAGTGTTTCTCACTGTCAGCCGCACTGCACAGAACACCCCAGGCAGAGCATTCCAGGAGGGAACTTCCATGAGATTCTTCCCCTTCTGGTTTCATCCCTGCCATATTTCCAGAGACATTCGTGGCAGGTGTGCCCCAGGTCATGTGTGAATTCCTCAGCCTCGATCTCCTCAGTTTCCCAGCACCTCTTGGTGCCCTGGGCAGCGCCGGCGGCCACCACGAATGTCCCGGATCGCAGCTGGAAGGAGAGGAATTCCCGGCCGTCCTTGGCGAGCCCATGGGATCCGCGGACGCTGCCGTGGGACAGGAAGACACAGGCGGAAATCTCCTGTAGCAGGGGTTCCCTGGATGCAGCAAAGGGAGCTCCAAGGGTCCCCGGTGTCCCCACCTGCAGCACAGGGCGGGGAAAGCCGGGATGGCCGGGAATAGGGGTCAAGGGTGTCCCCAGTGTTGAGGGAAGGAGGGGCTGGGTGCTGGGAAAGGCAGGAATAGGGGTTCAGGGGGTCTCTGGGTCAAGGAGAAGGGGACTCTGCGGGCTGGGAGAGGCGGGATTGCCGGGAAAGGGGTGCCGGGGTTACTGGTGCCGGATAAGGGGGTGCAGGGTGGAGCGCATGGCCGGGAATGGGGGTTCGGGGGGATCAAGGCGCCCGGGAATGTGGGTGTAGGGGCCTCTCCGTGCTCCGGAATGGGCGATCAAAGAGTCCCGGGGCCGGGGGTCCCCCTCAGCTCTGGCCGCCCCCCGGGGCCCCCAGGAGCGCCCCAGCCCCAGCGCTGGAGCCATGGCGCTGCTCGGCTGCGGCCCCGCCCCTGAGCAGCCTCCGGCCCCGCCATTGGCCCCGCTCTTTCCTGCCAGCCAATGGCAGCCCGAGTGTGCAGAGGCGTCACCGGTCGCCGGGCAGATCCCGGCATTGCCGCCGGCTGCGGAAGGCAAAAGCCGCAGCGTCAGAGGGAGCGCGTGGGGCGGGCACGGGACAATTGCCGGGAATTCCCCTGGATCCCCTTCCAGGATCCCCCGGGACCCTCCTCGGCCGCGCACTGCGGGACCCCCAGCCTGGGCTATGCTCAGCTCCCGGGGCCTGCGCTCCAGCTCCGCCTGCAACCCGCCGCCTCCGGCCCAAAGCGGGGCAAGCACCGCCAGCCGCGGATCCATTTTTTCCTGCGGCTGCGGCTCCGAGCCCCGGCGGAGAAGGACTGGGCGCTGCGACTGCGAGCCCTGATTGCCAATCTCCTTCTCTCTCTTTCTCCTGTTCTCTCCCTTTGCTGTGGGTGATCATCAATCCCAGAGAGGCCGGAGAGCCCTGTGCCCAGGTCGGGTTTCCCAGGAAAGGGAGGCCTGGGGGTGAGGTGCCCAGGGCCGGCTGGGATGGGGAGTCCCGTAATCCCGAAGTTAAAAATAACCAGAACCGAAGCCTTTAACCACGGAACTCTATGAGTAAAAGCAGCAGAGAAGCTAAGGGAATATTCTATGGTGGTACTGCTGCCTAGCCACACCCAAAAAGGAAGTACCCCACACACCCTGGGAACTCTCACAGAATGGGAGGGGAAGTTGCAGGTTTATAAGAGTGCCCATGGACTTACTGTGTCTGGTGTTGTTTAGGGCTGTTTGTATGTTAAGTCACCTTTTATGAGATGATGAGCTTACAACTGGAGGAGGAAGGCAATTTTTAGCAGCTGGTCCTGTAGCTGACTGTATGGTGTCTGGAGGGTTCCCTAATCTTTTATTGGCTCGCTGTTCCAGGGGCTTTTTCTCTTCAAGGGAACTCCCCTGAAGAGTGGTGTTGCGGGAGCTTTGCGATTTTACATGTTGGGTGCGTTCTTTCAATTGATGGACAGGAGGGGAGCAGCAGCAGCCAGGCTGGAAATGCGGTAGGGGAGAGGGCAGAAATGGGAAGTAACAGGGAACAAACTGGAACAGGGAATACAATGAACTGGATTTAATGAAGGGAATACAACAACCGGATTAAAGAATGAACTGGGGTCATACAGAACAGTGTATCACATGATAAGGTAAGTGACAATTCCAACTCTCTAACAATCCTAATTTACAACCTTCAGGGGAGATCATTTATAACAGTGCTGTAGCTCAATATTACATCTGGTTTTTGCTGATCCCGTGCTGGGGATTTTTTAAATGCTCTCAGCCCCTGGCTTATAACAGGGTGAAGGAGCCCTGGCCCAGGCTCTGGCCCTGGGACACGGGGACGCTGCCAGGGGGTCCCTGTCCCCCTGTGCCACCCCCAGGGCCCGGCCCCTGTCCCCGTGTCAGGCTCTGGGGTCGATCTCATGGAACATCCTCTGGGGGAGGCTGCGGCATGGGGGGCTGGGGGACCTGGGGGGACAGGGGACCCCCCTGTGCACGAGCAGCGTTGGACTGTGAGGGGGAAATGGGGCAGAGTGACCTCCCCAGTGACCTCACACAGCCCTGGGATGTCACACAGCACCCTGTGATGTCACACAACACCCTATGATGTCACAAAAACATTGTGATGTCACACAACCCTGTGATGTCACAGAGCACCCTATGATGTCACACAGCCCCTGTAACGTCACACAGCACCCTATGATGCCACACAGGTCTGTGATGTCACACAGCACCCTATGATGTCACACAGCACCCTATGATGTCACAAAATCATTGTGATATCACACAGCCCCTGTGATGTCACACAGCACCATATGATGTCACACCACACCCCATGATGTCACACAGCCCCTGTGATGTCACACAGCACCCTATGATGTCACACAGTCATTGTGATGTCACACAGCCCTGTGATGTCACACAGTCCCTATGATGTCACACAATCCATGTGATGTCACACAGCCCCTGTGATGTCATATAGCCCCTGTGATGTCACACAGCCTCTTTGATCTGCGAGGTCACAGTCATTGCTGTGATGTCACACAATCTGCCCTGGGATGTCACACGGCCATTCTGTAATGTCCCATCCTGCTCCAGGATGTCACAGCCCCTCTCTGATGTCACATAGCCACCCTGTGATGGCAGAACACACTCTCTGATGCCACAGCCTTTTCTGGGACATCACACAGCTGCTCTATAATGTCACAGCCTGCTGTCTGATATCACAGAGCCACCCTCTATGATGGCACAGTCTCCTCTGTGACCTCACTGCCCTCTCTATGGTGTCACACAACCGTCCAGTGCTGTCACAGCCCACTCAGCAATATCACAGCCTGTTCTGTGATGTCACAGGCCAATCTGTGACATCACACAACCCACCCTGTGCTGTCACACAGCCCCTTTCTGACATCACAGCTGCTCTCTGGCTCCATGACACAGCCACAGAGGTGCTGCTGTGCCACAGCCCCTTCTGGGACATGACACAGCCCCTGCCAGTGCTGAGCACCTGTGAGCTCTGCCTGTGCTCTGCTCGTGTCCCTGCCATGCCTTGGCAGTGCCCCAGCCCTGCTGGGCTGTGCACAGGAGCTGCTCCTGGGCAGAGCTGTCTCTCTGCAGCGCTGCCCTTGCCAGGAGCTGCCTCTGTGCTGGAGCCCGGCCCAGCTCAGCAGCACAGGCACAGCAAAAGGACTTGAATCACCCTCTCAGGGCTTTGGTGCTGTTTGCATCAGACTCAGTCCCTGAGAGAGTGTGCTCAAAAAACTTCTCAAGAGCTCCAATTGAGATTGAAGCACTGAAGGTTCTCATATTTAACTAGATCCCAGTGAGGGACAGGACTGAGAAAGTGTCCCCAGGTCCCAGTTAGAGCAGAACACTGGAGGCACTGATGGCAGGTGGAGACAAAGCAGCGAAAGGTGTCTTTGGTGCTGAGCACAGCTGGATGTGTTTCAGGAATGCAAAGGGCCAAGGCCTGAGCCCCAGCCCCTGGCAAGGCACATCCTGTCCCTCCCTCATTGCTCAGGGCTCTTCCCGGGGCACTGGGCTCTGGGGATGTGCAATGCCCAGGGCAGGACCATGGGGCAGCCCCTGCCAGGCTGCTGAGCAGGGACAAGGAGGCAATGAGGCCCCAGCACAGCAAGGCTCACTTGTCCCCTGCTGGCCTCAGGCCCAGGGCCAGCAGCCATGGCCCAAGTGCTGCAGCAGTTGGCTCTGGCAGGGCCTTTCAGCTGCTGCCTATCCCTGTGCCCTCTGCAGCCCAGGCTGTCCTACGGTGTCCATGCCCTGCCCTCTGTCCCTGCAGGCTGTCGGCATCCCCCACCTGCCCCACATCGCTGCCCCTTCCTTTGCTGACAGCTCTGCGTCCTGCCTGCCTCTGCCTGGCCACACAAAGCCTTGGGCTGCTCCAGACTCCTTCTGGGGGACATGCTGCACCACAACACTGTCCTGGGTGGGAAATTTCTTTTTCTTTCTTCCTAGTCTGGTTGTCCCCAGTTGGCCTTTGGCATGAATCCTTTCTTTCTCGGGCTGTTTTCTACTATGTCAAAAGGATCCACCATCTCTGAAACCAGCCTTCAATCCCTCCCAGGGTTCTCCTCTGCTGTGCTCAGTCTCCACTCTACTGAGCACAGAGCTCCACCCTAGATAGTGGTCAAGTGCTTGAGGCCAAGAGCCCTTGGACAAGAGGGATGGTTCTTTTCCATAGGAAGGAAATCACAGAACCCAAGTGTTGCCCGATCCGAAGAAAACACAAACAACCGAAGTCGTTTATGCGGTGCTTTATTGAGGCCTCGGGAGCCTGTGGACTAGCGTCCAAAGACAGAGCCCCATTTGACAGAAAATTCACAGGGTTTTTATGCTTCTTTACATGATTTCTTCATCTTAACAGATTCTTACTTCATTTTTGAAACCTGGTACCATAATCTCTCTGACATTTAAAATTCTGCCAAAAGGTACATTCCCTAGATAAATGGATACACTCCTTAAGATAAGTAATTATTTCTCAACTATACTGCTTGCATTACAAAATTTGCTATAAAGTTCATCTGCCGGTTACATGCGGCCTACCAAGCCTTAGCATAACTACTACTAATGTCAACTAATGTCGATTACTAAGGTTTATTATTATTTTATTACAATTTATTGTATCAAAATGGCAACACAAGGGTTTTGAAGGGAAATGAGAAGCAGTCAGCAGAGGCCAAGGTAAGCCAGACCTGTCTGTCCTTGAAGCTTTTGTCTGAAAGCAACCTTTGGATATACGGGGAGCTTTGGAGGTGGAATTCCATTTCAGCCATGGATTCATGGACTGGAAAGACAGTTGTCCATAGTGTGGAAGGAGGAGAAACCTTTACAGGGTCTTCCTGGAAAATCATCCCTTAGATAAGAAATTGCTTCCTTAGAATGACTAATACTAGAAATATTTCACTCCCTTTGCAGACCCCCACTTTATATCTTTGTGATTTTATTGGTCCATTTCTGATTCCTTAGGTGATAGGTCACTTTTTACCTAAAATCCCTAATAGTTGGTCAGTTTCACAATCCCTTATACTATTGGTCCATTTCTAAGGCACCATGACCCTACAAAAGCCCTCTTAGTACCTTATATATTTGGACTGCTGCCTGGACCCCTTTGTGGAAGAAATAAAGTGTCTACAGAACCTTCATGCAGCTTTCTCAATCTCTTTTTCTCTGCTGGACAAGAAGGTACTTTGCAAGCTGAGCAAAAATCACAATAAGAGCTAATGGCCTAAACTTTAGGCTTACTTGCATTCAAGTACCTTGTGACTGAAATCTGCCTGAGACACCAGGAGAAGCTGTTCCTTATGGGACATCTTATCCAGGCTTGTTGTGGCATCTTGGGGCAAACCCAAACTCTAGCAGTTACAGGTAGGAAGGAAAGGGTAGAGTCACAGTGTTTCAAAGCCTGATTAGAGGCAGCCCTAAGGAGGTCAAGGCCAGCCAGACCTGTTGTCAGGGAGGAATCCTTGGACAGACAGAATTTGGAAGGCCAAATCCCACTTTTGTCTATGGGCATCTGGATGAATGACAGTTCTCTTCAATAGGAAAGAATGTAGGGAGCCCCGGTGTTTCAAAGGCAAATGAGAGCAGGCCCTTGGGAAGCCAAGGGAACCTAGACAGTCCTGGCAACTTTTGCCTGGCAGCTATCCTTGGATGTAAGGAATTTTGGAGGCAGATTCCCAATTTTGACCATGGATGTCTGGACTTGAAACACGTTTTTTTCTATGGGAAGAAAATCACAGGAAGCCCCCAGTGTTTTGAAGGCAGATGAGAGATGGCCCCCAAGAGGCCAAAGCCAGCCAGAACTGTCTGTCCTGGCAGGTTTCATATGGAAATAACCCTTGGATATAATCAAATTTGGAGGAGGAATCCAAATTTTTGCCATGAACCCCTGGAGAAGAAGGACAGTTCTTTCCCACAGGAAGAAAAACACTGAACTCCAGTGTTTCAGGGGCTGATGAGAAATAGCCCCCAACATGGCAAGTCAGCTGGACCAGTCAGGCTGGTCCAGGAGGCCCAGCCAACCAGGCCTGTTCCACGTTCTTGTATCCTTGGGGTTCTGCAGCATCACAATTGCCCCTTGGTGTCGCATTCTGCCGCAGCAAGGGGCGCTAAAATTCCCCTGGGGCCTGGAGTCTCAGACCTCAGGCAACCACTAATGACCAACAGGAAAAGACGACAACAGGGTGGGTCTTGGTTTAGCAAAACCTGGGATCCTTTACTGAGCCAGGAACCAAGACAAGAACGAGGGTAGAGACATGAGTTTTATATGCCAGGATAGGGGTGGACTTTAGGGTCAGGGTTCAGTAGTGAGAGGAGCAGAGGATTGCAAAGGGGTGGGTTGAGAAGGAAAACCAATGGGAAGAATTAAGGCGAGACCACTGCAGTAGAATTTAAAACAATGAGGGTACAGGAAAAGAAGATCATTCCAGGGCCATTCCTTATCTGACAAAATGAGTGGAGTGTCTTTTCCCAGGCTTGCAGGAGCACACCCCACAGGGTGGAGGGGTGGAATTTTCTTTTTAAATCATGCCCCGCACAGATGCTGGCTGTCTAGGTAGAATCCCCACCTCCTGGGACGATGGTTCCGTGTGGCCCTGTAGTATCAGAAGAGATCTTTGTTTCCATGAGGCCCAGCAATATAACAATAGTCTCTTTAGCTCCACAGTAGCACAATGGCCCTTGATTCCATGAGGCCTTGCCGTGTCAAAATGGTTTCCTTCTTTCCATGGGACTGCGCAATGCCACAATAGTCCCTTGATTCCATGAGGTCGCACAGTCTCAAAATGAGTCCTTGGTTCTATTGAGTTCCCTAGGATGACAATGGCCCTTTGCTTCCACCAAGCCTGGATGTGTTCCACTGGCCCCTTGCTTCCACGAGGCCTTGCAGTGGCACAATGGTTGCCTTGGTTCTATGAGGCCCGGCGATGTCACAATGGTCTCTTTTGGTTCCACAGTGCCACCACAGAACCATGAAGCCCTGAAGTACAGAAAGGCCCCTTGATTGCATTGGGCCCCTCTTTGTTAACCTGAGTTCTTAGTTCCACAGATCCCTGTAGTTCCACAGTGGTCTCCTTGGTTCCATGGTGCCACACAGCGTCACAATGGCCCCTCAGTTCTACAAGGCCCCATAGTGTCACAATGGCCACTTGCTCCCATGAGGCCCTGTGATGTCACAATTGACTCATTGGTTGCACAAGCCCCTGCAGTTCCACAGTGGCTCTTGAAGTGTCATAATAGTCTCAGGGAGTTCCCCTGGTTCAAAATGGCCTTCTTGGTTCTATGATGGCCTGTAGTGTAACAATGGTATCCTTGGTTCCACAGAGTCAGAATGACCCCGTGGTCCCATAGAGCCCCACAGCACCTTATAGAGCCCCACGGCCCCTTATGGAGCCCCACAAGGTCACTATGATCCCCTTGATTCCATGAGACCCTGTCGTGCAACAACGACCCCTTGGTTACACAAGGCCCTGCAATGTCACAATGTTCCCTTAGTTCCAATGGATCCTGAAGTGTCATAATGGTCTCCACGGTTCCATGAGGCCCCACAATGTCGCAATGATGTTTGGTTCCACAAGCTTTCATTCTATCAACAGCCATCTCCTTGGTCCCACAGTGTCACAATGGAGCCTTTGTTCCATGAGGTTCAGTAGCATAACATTGATGCCTTGATTTGATGAGGTTGGGGAGCACCACAATGATCTCCATGGTTCTTCAGCCCTGCTGTGGCTACCGTGAAAAAATGGACCTATGGTCCCATGAGGTTCCAGGGTCACCAGGGTCACTTTGGCTCCACAAAGCCTTGCTGTGCCACAATTGCCTCTCATGGTTCTGTGAGTTTCCATACTGTGGATAATGATCTCCTTGGTTCCACAGTATCACAATGGACCCCTGGTTCTATGAGCTGCCTGGCCTCCCAAAGCCTCTCACAGACCCTAATGGGCCCTCATTGCCCCTCACAGGTCCCCATGGCCCCCCATTGCCCCTCATGGCACCTCACAGCCCCAGGCACGGTGCTCCAGCCAAAGTAGGAGTCGGGCCCTCTTTGTTCCCCTTTTATTTCAGACCCTTCACAGCAAGGAGTAAAGAAAGGCTGAAATGGAGCCTTTCCCCAGCGTTTTCCTCGGGGCTAATTGTGATCTGAAGCTCTGTGCTGACACTGCCCCAGCGTGAACATCCCTGCAGTCCCAAAGTCTTTGCTGTCCCCTGCATCCATTCCCTGTCTCCCATGTCCATTCCCTGACCCCAGTCAGAAAGAAAATTGGGAGGAAACGTGTAGAAGGTATAAAGTTAGGTTGGCATGGAAGAATGAGAAAAGAAAAAGGAGAGACAAGAGCAGATAGACGAGACAATGGAATCATGTGATAGAGTGCTGGTGGGGGAGGAGCATGTTTAGACAGTGCAGTAGGACAGGGGCCAGCTCGGGGACATGGCTTGTGATAAGGAGAGTGAGCATAGGGAGGAAAAAACATCTGGAAAAACAGATTGTATGTTAAAAAACTGGGATTTTCTTTTAAAAGTTTTGTTTGGTTCAGTGGAAAAATGAATGGTTGTGAGCTGTGGGAAAATGAATACACCCAGGCAGTTGTGAGGGGAACTAGAAGAAGTACAGAGGATAATGCAGATGGATTGTTAGGAGTGTCAGGGGTTCCTGTTATACCAGTGAGCCAGCACACTGGAGCCCTTGTTAACTTTTAAGATGGATCCAGATTGAAAACAGATGTGTTTCCTGATAGATACAGGCATCTCTCAATCCACACTGAATTGAATCCCTAATGGGGGGAAATCGTGAAAAATATCATTGATTATTCAAAGGGTGAGTGGAAAGTACGAGTAAGTGCATTTTATTCAATCACTGTTAGTAGATGTGGGGGTTATGGTCCTGGCCAAGAGCTGTAGGATGGTCTGAGGGGTCCAGGAGTGGCTGTGGGGCTGTCAGGGGAATTTTCAGTCGTCATGACTCCCATAGCTCCAAAAAGCAGCCAACAGACCCCCGCCTCAAAGATGCTGCTGGGGTTTGGGGGCTCCATGTTGGGGTTCATCCTCCTGGAGCTGCAGGAGAAGGTGGGGGGTCCCCAGGGTTGTCCAAGTTTAGGACAAATTTTAGAAAAGAGACCTCCAAAGGACCCCCTCCCCCCCTTACAATTCCTTCCTTCACCAAGCTCGGAAAGAATTTTCTTCAGGGGAAAGTGGAAAAAATTTTTATTAACAAAATACAAAAGAAACACTTCCCAGCACAGACTCAGATTGAGATGAACTCGGCAGATCTTTGCCAGGAAGGGCAGTAGAGCTTCTTGGGCAGACTTCCAGAGGTGGCCTCCGAAGTTCAGATCCGTCTCCTCTGGAGCTGGTGCAAATCTTAGGGATGAGGAGAAGGGAGAGAGGGAGAGGGGCAGCCGGGAGCAAGCTAAAGCAAGCCCAGGGAGAGCAAAAGCGAGCCCAGGGCAAGCAAATGCAAGCGGGGGGCAGCTAAAGCGGTGGGGGGCAGCTAAAGCGGCGGCAGCAGCAAGCAGCAGCAGCAGGCCAGCCGAAACACCAGCCTAGATAAAACAGCCTGGGGGAGGGGCCGGCAGCTCCATGGCAGGAGCAGGGAGACGAGCTAGTCAAAACATCAACCCATAACAAGCTTATACTGGGCTCTGGAGTTTGTCCCTAAGAACCGTCGGAGAACACAAAGAGATCCCACAGGTCGCCTCCAATATATTCATGTAAGCATTGACACATATTCAGGTGCAGTTTATGCCTCTGCTCACACAGGAGAAAAGGCTGTGCATGCCAAAGAACACCTAGTGCAAGCCTTTTCAGTGCTGGGGATCCCTAGGGAAATTAAGCAATAATGGCCCAGCATATGCATCCAAGAAGTTCCTAGAATTTGTCCAGCCTTGGGGAGTGGAACATAAAACTGGCATCCCCCACTCCCCCACAGGCCAAGGTGTGATCAAGCGTGCCCATCAGACACCCAAGCAGGTCCTGGAAAAACAGAGCAGTTCAAATGTGTGGATGTCTTAACAGCAGAAGCTCTGCAAAGCCATGTTTACTATCAATTTTCTAAATTGTTCATTTGAAAATATAAGTGCACTTGTGGTATGTCACTTTTACAGTGGTAATCAGTTCAAATTGTCCCAGCATCCACCAGTCTTGATTAGGGACCCAGAAACTTGGGAAACCAAGGATCTCTGTGAGCTCCTTACCTGGGGATGTGGTTATGCATGCGTAGCCACTCCCTTGGGTCCTTGCTGGATTCCCCAGAAGTGGGTGAAACCTTTTGTTCCAAAAAATCCAGCTCCAGCAGAAGGAGAGGAGAAGCAAGTTGCCATTGCTTCAAAAAGAAGACACCACTGGAAGGAGGACAGAAAATCTTCCTACGATGTGGCTACATTCCAGCAGACACAGAGACTTTTAGCAAGCTTTAAAAATGTTTGTTTTTCCTTTTAGAGAAAGCCTGATGCATTTAACTTTGTTAAACAAAAAATGGGGAGATGTTGTATTTCACTGATTGAGATCGAGAATAATGTTTTGTACTGAACTCCGCTAAATTCTGTGAAGTTGGTTCAGCCTTCCCTTAGCCCCTCCCCACCAGTTCAACCCCATTGGGTGCAACTCAGTTTCCCCTCCCCTGACCTAAGATTTGAAATTCCTCACCACTCCTTTGTTTGCCCTCTTTTTCCCCTGGACCCCTTCAGGAATAAAGCTTGGATTATCCTGGGAAGAAGAGCTTCCTTGGTCTTTTGCTTTCTCTATGCCAAATTCCCTCCATCTCTGACTCAGAGGTAGCCAGAAGAATGGTCAGAGAGTGGGGAGGATCACGGCACTGCAGCACCATCAGACTCTCCCTCTTTAAAGCAGGAGGAGGCTTGAGGGTTTCTCACCAGCTGAGGAAAAGTGCTCCTTCAGCATCTCGCCCATCTCCTTCACTAGAACCCCCATCCAGCTCCAGGTGGTTCCTTTCTGTGGTGGGCTGTGGGGCATGGTCAGGGCCTGGGGCAGCATCCTTAGACTCTGGGGCAGCATCCCTGGTCTCTGGGGCTGGGTCTGGCTCTGGGGCAGCATCCCTAGTCTCTGGGGCAGCATCCCTAGTCTCTGGGGCAGGGTCTGGCTCTGGGGCAGCATCAGGCTTTAGGGCAGCATCCCTATTTCCTGGGTTAGGTATCAGGATTGTTATCCCAGTCAATCCCCCCTTATCTTTGAATGCTAAATAGAACAGGCCTATCAGCAACACCAGTCACTGTGTGATATCATTAGCATTTAAAGTGGATCTGAACTCCTTGAAAACTGCTGTGGTGAACTGAAAAAATTGGGTGATGGGTTGGGGGAAGATTTCCCCTGCTGTCACTTCCTCACAGTAAGTGCCATTATTGAAGTAACTCCAAAACCACACACTTAGAGTGTGATAACTTGAGATCCATGTGACTATGTTCCAGAGGAAGTTAAAAATTCATCAGTGCCCCACCGATCAACCCACCAAATGAATAGGATAATAGCTACAGTAACTTTGGTGAGGGGAAGAATGCTAAAATAAGGGCTTGCAAATGGGAGAGATGTATCTGTGATCACGTGGAGCCCAAGCCAGATTAAACTGGACAATATGGTGCCACCTAACAGAAAACCTTAGTTAACTCAAGAACTGTTATTCCTATTTTCACCCTGCTCTCAATGCCCTCAGGCCCCACTGTCTGGGCACCAAAATCTGTCCTGGTTTGGATGACAGGTATTTGCCAAGAAAGGCAGGAGCGCCTTCCAGGATGGAGAATGTAAACCCCCTCCCTCCTAATTGTTATAATTTTGCAATCAGGGGCTCTCAGGCAGAGGTATGGGGGTAGGAATAACAGCTCTTTGCTAGTATATCTAATCAGACAAACAAAAACAACAGCAGCTATGAAAATCAACAACAAACAGAACAGCAACTCAGCTCCAGTCCTTTTTGGCCACAGACACTTTTCCTGTGCTCAGTGCCAGTGGTGGGTGCAGGGCAGGTCCCACAGCTGTGGAAGGCTGGGACAATGTCAGCAATGTCCCAGGTGGGAGAAGGGATGGAGGAAGGACTCCCCGCTCACCACAGGGGTTGTGGCACTCGGCTGCATGTGCAGAGGCAGCAGCTGGAGAGGGGCAGGCAGCAGTGCAGTGTCCCACAGCAGAGAACCTGGCTCCTGGTGTTGGGATGGTGGGGGTGGAAGTGAGCAGCCCCCAGACATCTTCCTCTGGCCCCACCGGCGAGCACAAGGGCCAGACCCTGCCCAGCTACTCCCCATCTCTTCTGTCACCTGCCATCATGAGCTAGGGTGCAGCACAACAAGCTTCCTTAGCATCATAACAGAGAAAATTCCTCAGAGAGGAAAAGGAAGGGAACAAACCACAACCTCCAACACAGCCACAGTAGCCTTAGTGCAAGGGCCCCTGTTTAGATAAGGGCCTGCAAATGGGAGAAATATAGCCATGACCACGTGCCACCTGAACCAGGGCAAGCCAGACCACACGATGCCACCTAATGAGATTTTATATCCAGCACACAAACATTAGGTCACTCAAGAACTGTTACTCTTTTTCCTCTCGATGCCCTCGTGCCCCACAGAGGGCACCAAAATTTCTCTTTGTTTGAAAGACATGTGTGCTAAGAAAAGCAGAAGCCTCTCTTGAAATGCAAAATAGAAATCCCCTCCCTCCAAATTATTATAATTTTGAAATTAAGCAGGTCTTAGGCAACGATATGGGAATAGGATTAACAGTTCTTTTACTAGCAAAATTAAAATAAAAATACAGTACTAAAAAATAAAACAACTAAACCCCAAACACGGACAAAGTCAGAATACAACCTGACACCCTGTCAGTTAGGGTGCTGGTAGCAGTCCCATTAATTGTGTCTGCAGTCCTCCTGGAGCGACACATGTAGTTCTCTTGCAGTAGTGGTTTTGCAGACGGCTGCAGTTTTCCTCCAAAGCTCCAGTGATGATGTGGAAAGGTCTGGTCTTCCTCTGGAATCCTGAGGAAAGATTCCTATACCTCTGGGAAAAGGCCGCTTTGGTGTTCCTAAGTTTGTAGATTTTATCTACGAAGGAAATCCTTGGCTCCTTCCCCTGCATGGAGCATCTCACTTTGGATTGATGTCATTTTATCAGTCATGCAGTGGGACTCAACGGCCATTAACAGATGGTATCTTCCTGGAGGAAGGATGGGTCGAGGAAAAGATAAAGAACACTGCCCCACCTGATTTTGAACAGATGCACCATTAGCAGAGATCTCCCATGGAGATATGGAGCTCTGCTGCACCTGGTTTCAACACTTCATGAAGATGCTGATAGAATACATACTTTTGGGCACATCTTTACACTGTAACCTAGGACAGTCTGGGACTAAGTTCCTGAGCTTTTAACAAGATTTTAGGGCTTTTTACACTCTTAAGGCACTTAGAGTCCATTCTTACTTAAAACTAAAACTTCAACTTCATATTTATGTGATGTAATAATATTCCTAACTTAAAACTAAAACTTACACTTCTACTTCATGTCTGTGTGACTTAAAGTATTTTAATTTCTGTAAAGACTTTAATTAAATCCCTGCATTCTCTCTCTCTCTGAGGGACACACAGAGGCTTCTATTTTACACACTCCAACAGGCTCTGACGCTGCAGCGGGGCATCACAGTGAAGGACATGGGGAGCCCATATTAGGGAAGATCCTGATACTTTCTGCCAATTTTGAGAGCTCTAAACGGCTTGTGGTAACTCACACCGATCCTCCCATGGGGATGGAGTCAGAGCAGAGCACGAAGCTCTTCCTGCAGTCAGGACACTCACAGGGCTTCCCTTAGTGGTCACCCCATTGGTGATGGTTCAAGGTTGAGTTCTGTGAGAAGCTCTTCCCACACTCAGGACACTCGTAGGGCATCTCCCCGGTGTGGATTCGCCGGTGGACAGTGAGGGTGGAGTTTTCCTTGAATCCCTTCCCAGAATCAGGGCAGCGGAAGGGCCTCTCCTCTCTGTTAATCCGCTCATGTCTGAGGAGTTTGGAGCTGGTCTGAAACCTCTTCCCACACTCAGGACACTCGTAAGGCCTTTCCCCGGTGCAGATGCACTGGTGGCTTCTGAGGCAGGAGCTCTGCCTAAAGCTTTTCCCACATTCCAAGCAGGTGTAGGGCTGTTCCCCTGTGTGGATCACCAGGTGTTGCATCAGATTCAAGATGTCACTGAAGCTCTTCCTGCATTTCCCACACTTGTAGGGCCTCTCCCCCATGTGAATCCTCTGGTGTTTGATCAGGTCTGAGCTTTGGCTCAAACCCTTCCCACATTCCTCACACTCATAGGGCTGTTACCAAGTGTGGATCCTCTGGTGCTGGATCAGGCTAGAGCAGTAGCTGAAGCTCTTCCTACATTCCTGGATCTAATGGGAGCTGTAGCTGAAACTGTTGCCACATTCCAAGCACCTGCAGGGCTTCTCCCCTCCATGAGGCTTCTCCACCAGCTCTGAGCTCTGCCTGCATCTCCGGCCGCCTTCCTGGCTCAGGGAAGGTTTTTCCTCCTTGCAGCTCCCTGGGCTGGGTTTGCAGCCCCTCCTTGTGAGGGATCTCTGGAGCTTTTGTGCTCCTCCTCCATCTGTCAATGCCTCGGGAATGAAAAATCCTGGTTTAGGGAATACAAGAGGAGAGGGCCTTGGGCTGGGGGTTCCTGCTTGCCCAAATGCAACTCTGGAAGACATTGGGCATCCTGTGTGTATAAGAACCTCCAAAACACCAAGATTTAGCCCAAAAATGCTCCAAATATCATGAAACACATGAAAAATCCACCAAACAGCAAGATTTGGAAAAACCCCCACCAAAATATAAAGATTCAACCCCTGTAAAAGAGAAAAATACCAGCATTTATCCCAATAAATGTCAGAAACACCAGGATTCACCCCTCTCAAATCATGAATCCCTCTCTCTGGTCACTGGATGCATGTGATGGGGACAACGCTCTGGGGGCCTGGGGAGAGGCTGCAGATACAGAGAGGGGTGGAACCTTCTGCTCTTTCCTGTTTCTGCTCCTCCTCCTGTGTCCCTACTCTTCCCCACATTCCTCTTCCTCCGACTGTTCCTCCTTCTCCTGCAGAATCCCACCTTTTCCTCCCCATATGCATTGTTTGACCATTTGCATTGGAATTTTTTGTGTCTATATGTGGGTGAATTTAAGTTTTGGCAAAATTTCGGAACGGGTTTTTCAATGTTCACCTTTTGGATGGATTTTGCAAAACTGGAAGAGCTTCAAAGGTGACACTTTAACAGGTAAAATGCTAATAGAATATTGTTAATAAGAAAAAAAAAAAGCAGATTGTGGGAGGGGCACATATGAGTCATCCAATGGCTGCTCTGGAAGAGAAGCAGGGGTTCCAGACAGCCAGGAGAGGAGCTTTAGAAAAACAAATTATCCCTGCTGGGGCAAAGTGTGGACAAGCTACCAGGCTGATTCCCTCTGGCCCTCACCCCAAGCTCTGCCTGCTTGCACAGCTGGAATTTGCACAGCTAAACACAGAGTGAGGATAGCTAACTGCAACAAAAATTGGTTAAACTGCAAAGGGAAATAGCAAATGCAGAATGTTGTGAAAATTTTACTAAAAAAAGTGGGGGAGAATCATCCCTCTCCCCATTCCAACATGTGAGGTGTTACATCGAGTGTATTAAAGCACTGGGGTGTGCTTGCTAGTCTAGACAAATCAGCTGGGAAATTAGAGAAAATGGTCAACTGATGCAGCCCTGGCTCAAGGGAGTGCTCAAAAATGGGGAAAAGATAGAAAGACACCAGAACAAATCCTGTAACACCATGGACCAGCCCCTGGGAACCTTAATGAATTCACATGAGGAGAAAAAAATCCACCAATATTTTGAGTAGCACAATTAGATCAAAAAAATATATTATTCTCATTTTCACTATTATGATTAGTACTCATACAACTATTATTGTTGAAGTTGTTGTTGTTATTACTGCTATTATTATCATGATTATTGTTATGTACTAAGGAATATATTACCAGTCCTCAAAATAACATTCCATTGGCCACTTCCAGCTCCTGACCTTCCTGCTGACAAATCCAGGGAAATGAAGAACAAGACATTTCACCATGGGACGGAATCACATTACCTATTCACAGGAGGAGAAGTTTGTGGAAAATTAAATGACTCCAACTGCTGTTGCCAAATAGATGAAAATTGAAAACTGGTAAAACAGGTCACAAAGGAAACAAGAAAGTAGATCATGCACCAGTCCAAACAGGGAAAGAATGGCAATGGGACACGTTTTCGTGGTTCTCTGGCAGACCATGGGTTAAACGAATGCTGTTCCTCCTCTGATGTGCTGCAGCAACTCTCATCTTTTTCCCATGCAGACACCTTGCTGAGTGCAGCTCATTCAACAGCTGAGCAAGGGGATGCAGGTGGCAGCCAGGCCTCCTGAGCTGGAAACGGCTACAAAGGACAGGGAGTGAGGCACTGAGAATAATCCCAAAATCAAGAAACACCCAGGAAGAAAAATACAGGGTCAGTGAGTGAAATTGCCTTGGAGACAGGGCCAGAAACTTGTACATGAGAAAGCAATGGGAGAAATCTTCACTTTCAGAAAATGTCATTAATTCACACGGACTGCTGATCACCCAAGATCCTGCTCAATTCCTGAACATCGAGAAGGAGAAACACTTAACAGAGCCGTGAAAATCGGATGTTATACTAAAGGAGGGGTGCATAATAAGAAGGACATGCAGCAGGGAGATCGGGAAACCTGAACCTTCCAAGTGTCTTTTCTTTTTCTCGGGAAAGGGAGGGGGAGATGCAGCCCGGAAAATGAGGGTAAAAAGGAGGCTGCGTTTTAGAGACAGCATGACAAATATGCCCATAGCCTCTCCCTTTGTTCATTAATAAAGTCACTTTTACAGGACTCTTCTGTCTCCTTTGTGCACACAAACCTCTGGCCACGTGAATTTTTCCGCACAGTCCCGGGGCCTCTCTCAAACATCCCTTGCCCAGCTCAGACTCCTGCCGGGGCTCCAGGTGGGTCCCGGCTCCATCCCAGCCTCACTCCCAGCTCGCAGCGCCCTCAGCTCCCGCTCACCCCGAGCTCCCGGCGGTTCAGGGCAGCAGCGGCTCCTTGGCCCGATGCCCGGGCCGGGCCCAGCGCGGAGCCGCTCCTCAGACGAGGGTTCCGAGAAATGGCGGAGCACGGGGGAAAGATCGCGCACAGAGCCCGCCCCTCGCTGCGATTGGCTGATTCTGCCGTCACTCCTCCTTCTCGCGCGCTGATTGAGCAAAACCGACACAAGCCCGGCCCCGGTTCCGCTGCCGTCATGATCCCCCGTTAAAACGGGGCTTTGGGGCTGTGGCCCCAAAAAAACCCTAATATGGGGACGAAAAAGCACCCTTGTAGTGGTGGGATTCCCCCCCCAAAAGAACCGTGAAAATAGAAAAACTCCTGTTTGAATGGACCTGAATAGCCTTAAACGTCCTCACAGAGGGACAGGATCCCCTCCTGTGCTGGGGCCGCTCCGAGCCGGGAACTCTCCCGTTCGCTGCACTCGGGGGAGCCCCAAACGACGACGGGTCCTGGGCTGAGCCCCCCACTCAGCCGAGGGTGCGGAGGGAACTGGGGGGGCTGGGACGGGGTTTGGGGGTCCTGGGGTTAACTGGGGGACCCTCAGTGGGTCCCACTTCCCGCTGTTCCCCCCTCCCACCTCTTTCATATTTTCACCTTAAAAGGTCCGCTCCCCCCAGCTGGTTTTGGGGGGTCACCGGGCCTTTCCCTTCGTGTGCCGGCCCGGCCACGCTGCCAGAGGGTCGGAAGAAGGGGAGGAGGAGGAGGAAGGATAAGGAGGATGGAGAGGAGGCACCACGTGCGTTCCCCACTCTCTGTATCCGCAGCTCCTTTGCCCCCAGACCATCGTCCCCGCATCCCGCAGGTGCCCGGGGAGGGGGAGCTCGCACCAAATATCCTGGGTGGGTTTTTTGAAGGGGGGAGGGGTATTTGGAGCTGACACGAAATATATTTGGGGCTCCCTGTTTCATTCTTGCTGCCGGTGTGGGCAGAGCGATGTTTGGAGCTTGCAGCGCTCCCGAGCCGAGCCGCAGATGCCCCTCGGGGGGACATCGGGGGGTCCCTGGGAGGTGTTTTTGGGGGTCCCGGTGGCGGTGGCGGCAGAGCAATGGCCGAGCACCGCAGCCGCTCTCGCAGGTGTCCCCTGGGCTCTGCGGCACCGCGGGGACAGAGCCCGGGGCGGGGCTGGGTCCCTGCTGCCAGCAGGGCGCTGCCCAGGCTCCAAACGCTCCTGCAGCTCTGGCAGCCTCGGGGCTGTGCCCATCCCTGGGGATCCTGGGCAGTGCCCTGCACTCTCTGCGGGGAGAACCTTGCCCAAAAATCCAACCTAAATCCCTCCTGGCACAGCTCCAGCCGCTTCTTGGGTGCTGTTCCTGTGCCAGGATACAGACGCTGGGGCTCTTCCTGCATTATTCATAAAATGTTATCATTTGTGAATTAGTCAATTATTATTCTTACTCTCACTCTCCTTGTTCTTTCTACTTTTTTTCTTCTTGTCTTCTAATAGGTACATTAAATATCTAATATTATTCTATACGTATATTTTCCATGTTCCTCAGGCAGCAGGATCAGCCCAGCCCCAGAGCTGCGCTGCTGCTGCAGTGCTGTGTGCGCTGCTCTGGCTCTTTGGCTGCACAGCCCCTGCAGCTGCTGCCACAGGGATGTGTCAGGAACAGCACAGAGCTGCTGCTGCCTCAGCTGGGGCTGCACCGGGGAAACCCCTCCCGGCCTGTACAGGGTGCTCAGGGCAGGCAGGGCTGCTGAGAACACACCCGGCTTGGATTCAGGGAATCAGCCCTGAGGGGATTTCGGAAGGAATTGTTCCCTGGGAGGGTGGGCAGGCCCTGGCACAGAGTGCCCAGAGAATTCACGTGACCGGGAAATTATTTTGTATCGAATTTACAATATATTCTAAATTCGTGTATTTGCATAATATACTGTAATAGAAATTCACAAAATGTAAAAAAACCAAATTTGCTAGTTTTTTATTCTATCAATTTTATTTTCATTTCTGTATTCTTAAATTCTAGTGTTTTCCTTTTTTCTAACTATTCTTCTCTGCTATTCTAACTGCTTCTTCTTCTTTGCTATTCTAACTATTCTTCTCTGCTTCTTCCAAGGGTTTCTAAATTTTTATTCCTATTCCTATTTGTATTCCTATTTGTATTCCTGTTTGTATTCCTATTTGTATTTGTATTCGTATTCGTATTTCTATTCCTATTCCTATTCCTATTCCTGTTCCTATTCCTATTCTTATTCCTGTTCCTAATCTTCTATGAAATCTTGAATTATGACTATTCTTTTTGTATGAATTTTGAAATTATTCATGGTCTTTTCTCTATTCTTCGTCTTCATCTCCATCGCCTTCATCTTTATCTGCATTGTCATCATCATCTTCTTCACTTTTGTCCTCTTTTCCTTGGTCATCATTGGCTTTGTCATCAGTGTCGTCTTTATCTTCTTCCCTGTCTTCGTCTTTGTTTTCCTCTTCATTCTCTTCACCGTGATCTGCTTTGTCGTCCTTGTTGTCTTCATATTCTTCATCCTCTTCACCTTCCTTTTCTTCTCCATCCCCCTGCGCTGCCCTGAGCAGCTGCTGCTGCGGCACCAGAGGAGCGGGACCGGTGGGAGCGGGGCTGTCCCGTTCCAGCCCCAGCCTGGGGGAGCCGAGCCAGGCAGGGAAAGCACAGCCAGAGACTCCATGCCAGCTGCTTGGTGTGCCTGCACAGGAGGGCAGAGCCACAGACCCACCAGGGCTGAGCCTCTTGCTGCACGGAGCTGCTCCTCATCTCCCTCAGTGCTCAGGCCGTGGCCTCAGGCAGGGACAGCGGAACAGCCCCCGCAGCGCCCGCAGCGCCCGCCTGGAGCGGGAGGGACGTTTCCTGGGGGCACACGGCTGCCCATGGAGGGCCTGGGCGGGAGAAGCCGCGTGTCCCACGGGGGCTTGGCCCTGCAGGGAGGCAGACGAGGCACGGAGCGGCCCTGGGCTGCACGGCTCCGCTTGCTGCTCCTCAACCCAGGCCTCTCGAGGGACGGGCACTGGGAGCCCCTCTGACAAAGAATCCCTGCATTGCCTCTCTGCTTTGTTTTCATATAGGTAGCTCCAGGATGCTCACCTCATCCCACCCATCCTCTTCCGCAGCCAAGGGCTTCATCCACATGCTGGAATTGGACCCAACTTCCCAGGGGTCCTGATTGAGCCCTGCGTTTCTGTTGTGGTTCCAGCTGGAGTGCGTGGAGGATCTGTGCTTGTTCCCTCAGCACAGGCCGTAGCCAAGGACAAATCTTCGAGCATTCTCCAGTGGGATGGCTCCTGGGATGTCTCAACTTCATCCCATACAGATTCCTACTGCCATCCCACAGCTTCTTCCCTCTAAGACACCTTGTGGAATGTCCTTTTTTTCCCATTCCTGAAACTGTCTGTGCATGTTTCTGTCATCTTCTCACCTGTGCAGCTCCTGGACAGTCACCATTGCTTTGAGCTGGTGCAGCTCCTGCTGTGTCCCATCTCTGCGCTGGGACAATCCTCACACATTCATGTGCACCTGTTAGCAGTGCAGTTCTCAGCTTCTTGAGGATCCCCATGGGTAAAACTCTTTCAATGTAAAATACTCTTCGTCCCACTGGGACATCTCCTGCTCTGCCACAACTTCCCACCGGGAAATCTCGTGGGCCCTATTGCCACAGGTGCCCTCGTCCTCCTCGATGTGTGACAGTGTCACTCCTGACGTGGCCCCTGCTCCTGCCATTGCCCCCTGAGGGCCTGGGCGTGTGGCCAGCTGGGCACGAGCCAGGGGCACCATGGCAGGGGCTGCCTTTGGTGGCTTTGTGCTCCTCTGTCACCTTGGGCATCTGCACAGACAGATCCCGGGAGTTGCTTCCTCCTGCCGGAGCGGCTCTCCTGGCACTGGGCACCCCGGGCCCTGCAGTGCCCCTAGAAACCCTCAGCCAGGGCAGGACTCTCTGGTGCCCTAAGGCTCTCTGGCCACCACCATGTCCTGTGTCATCAAGGGCCCCGACACAGAGCGCCCGAGTCACCAAGGGCCACCCCGGCATCCCAAGAGCAGCGGGGCAGCCGGGAACGGGCCCGGAGCAGTCCCGGCCTTGGGGACAGTTTTGGTTTTGCAGGGCCTGGCTCTTGACAGTGACGGCCCCACAGAGGTGGCTGCTGTGAGAAGCTGCTGCGAGCTTCTAGCATGTCTGGCAGAGCCACTTCCTGATGGCTCTGATGATGGACACGCTGCTGACCAAGGCTGGGCAAAGGAGAGGGGTGGGAACTCCTCGATTATAATGTATTCAGAAAAAAAAAAAAAAAAGAAAAAAAGAAAAAAAAGCGCACACAGAGTTTTTGCTAGCCAGGGAAGAGGAGAAAGTGAGAACATATGAGGGAAGCAATGTGGAGACACCAGGGTCAGTGGAGTTGGCCAGGCAGGAGCTGCTCCAGGAGCTGGAGCTGAGATTCCTCTGCAGCCGTGCTGATCACCATGCTGAAGCAGCTGTGCCCTTGCAGCTTCTCATCTCATCCTCCAATGGTCTCCAGACTCAATTTGCAGTGAACAACCTATCCTACATGGACTGCTAAAAACACAAATAAAAATGACTTCTTGGATTGTGTTCAAGTACCATGAATTTAATACCATGTTGTATAATCCCTCAGATTATCACTGAAATTTTTTTTTATTACCTACAGGTGTTCCATAAACTAAAACAACGGCAGGTGCTGCTTATTATTTTCAATAATATATACAATGTCTTCTGAAGAAATAATAGACCTAGGGGAAACAAAGTGTATCAAAGCATCTCCATGACCCCCTCTGGGATTGCTCCAGCAGCTCCACATTCTGACCTTGACTCTGGTGCTGGATGCAGCTCTGCAGGTGGGGGCTGATGGAGTCACAGAACCACTTTGGCTGGCAAAGACCTTGCAGATCCATCCCTACGATTCCCGGTCCTACCAGGGCCACCACCCCTGATCCAGGTCCCCCCAAATCCATGTGGATTTGAAATCCCTCCAGCAATGGGGACTCCACAAGTGCCCTGGGCTGGAAATGGATTTCCAGGCATGAATTATTCCCAATATCCAACCCCACCCTCGACTGGGGCACAGCTGGAGGCTGTCCCCTCTCGTGCCCGCCCTCATTCTGTGGGAGCAGAGCCCAATCTCAGCTGGTTCCAAACTTTCCATGCTCTATCTGGGCACTCTTCCACAGGCACTGGGACTTAGTAGACACTGTTCCCAGGGCACTGGGACTGAAGGGGAAAATCCATCAATGGCTTGGAGAGAGGAGAAAGGAAATCTGGACACTTTATTCTTGTGCAACACAGTTTTATTGGAATGTAGAATTGTCTCGTGACATTTACTTATTTACTAGGTTTTCACTACATTAATGGACTTCTAAATCATAATTCAAATTCTGCTTATTCTCATTATTCTGCCTCCCCGTTTCCTTATGTACCTATCTTACCATTCTACTTAACATTCCTCTTCTTATCCTATGGATTTTCAAATTCTTGTTCCCATTACAATTCTTTTATGGATTCTAAATTTACTATTCATATTGGAATTCTTCTTCTCTCGGCTTTTAAGTTCTAATTCCTCTTCTTCTATGTATTCCTTAATAACTCTTCCTATTCCTCTTCTATGTATTCCTAAATTCCTAGTGCTAGTCCTAGTCCTCTTCCTCTACGTATTGCTAATATCTTATTCCTGTTCTACTGTCGCTCTTCAATTTATCTTTGGTTGGAGAATAGGCCCAGGCCCTTGGGGGTTCAGCTGCTCTTGGCTGCTTGGCCGGGTGGCAACGAGCTCAAGCAGTGACAATGACCCGCATGTGCCTTCTCAGCTAGAGAAGGAGCCAAGTTCTCAGTAACGTTGGCTGCTGCTGCAATGCCTTTGGTGTGTGTGTGTCACATTCCTGCCTTGGACACATCACTGTGACACTGTTCCTGTTCCTGTATGTTCCCCTGCTCCCATGGGTGTTGGCAGCCCCGGGTGTCCCCAGCCATGCAGGGAGGGAGACTCTGAAGCAATCTGTGCTGTGGTGCTCTGTCTGTGTCACTCCTCGGGCCGTGGCTTCAGGCAGGGACACAGGAACAGCCCCTGCAGAACCTGCAGCGCCCGCCTGAAGCGGGAGGGATGTTTCCTGGGGGGTCTGTGTGGGGCAGGCACGGAGCTCCCTTCCCTTCCTGGAGCAACTTCTGCTGCCCTTTCTGCAGCAATCCAGTGCTCCAGGGCATCCGGCTCCTGCTGCTGCTGCCGCAGTGCCTGCATCTCCAGCACAGCCTGGCTCAGGGGCTCCCTGGTGCTGTTCTGGATCATGGAGAGCTGAGCCTGGCTGCTGGCTGGAGTATTGAACAGGACACTGAGTGGGCTCTGTGTCTCCAGTGATTTCAGTTCAAGTGATGAGCTTGAATCTCTGTCCCTACCACCGAGCAGGGCCCTCCTTGCCACCTCCTCCTGCTCACGTTCTTCCCACAGGGAGAGCTGTTTGTTGTCATCTGCATCCTGTGGGAACATGTCTTGGACATTGCAGGCTTCCCTAAAGCTCAGCTCTGTTTCATATTTGACATCTTTTGGGGAAAGCTTCTCATCCTTGTAGTAATCCCCTTGGGGCAGTTCTTTCTCACTGTCACTCTCCCCTTGGAATGGCTCTTCTTCCAGGTTTTCTGCACCCAGGGACAGTTCCTTGTCACCCTTGCTGTCCCCTGGAATGGGCTCGATGGCCTCTGTAAATTTGGACAGCTCCTGGTCACCTGTGCTGTCCTTTGAACCAACCTCGACCGCCTCTTCCATCGAGGGCAGCTCCTCATCAGTCAGGTTGTCCATTGGAAGGACCACGATGGTCTCTTCAACTTGGAACAGCTCCTGGTCACTTGTGCTGTCTACTGAAACTACCTCAATGGCCTCTTCCCCTGGGGACAGCTCTTTCTCACTTGTGCTGTCCCCTGAAACCACCATGATGTCTTCTTCCCCTGGGAACAGCTCCTTGTCACTCCTGCTGTCCTCTGGAATGACTTCAATGTCCTTTTCCACTGAGGCCATGTCCCCATCAGTCGGGTTGTCCCCTGAAAGGACATTGATGTCCCCTTCCACTGGGGACAGCTGCTGGTCACTTGTGCTGTCACCTGAAGTGACCTCTCTGACCTCTTCCTCTTGGGACAGCTCTGGCTCAGTGTCGCTTTCCCATGGAGAGAGCTCGATGGCCTTTTCTACTTGGGAAAGCTGCTCATCCCTTATGCTGTCCACTGGAAAGAGCTTGCTTTCATCTTCCCTTGGGGACAGCTCTTGGTCATTTGTGCTGACCTCTGGACCATCCTCAATCTCCTCTTCCACTGGGGTCAGCTGCTTGTATCTTCTGCTGTCCTCTACACCAAATTCAGTGATCTCCTCCACTTGGGACAGATCCTCTTCACTTACACTGCCCCCTGAAGTGACCTCTATGGCCTCTTCCTCTTCAGACAGCTCTGAATCTGTGTCGCTGTCCTCTGGAGAGAGCTCCCTGTCATCTTCCTCTGGGGACAGCTCCTGCTCACTCTGGCTGTCCCCTTGAAAGAGCTCAAACTCTTCTATCACTTCAAACAGACTCTTGTAGCTGCCATTTTCCTCTTGGGGACGTTTGCAGTCATTATTCTGTCTCTCAGGCACTGTGCCCCTGAGGCTGCGCCCCATGGCTGCAGCCCCCGTGGGGATGGGTGGCACAGGCAGCAGCTGCCAGCTCGGGGACACACGGGCTGTGCCCTCCTGGGCCACCCTGAGCGGGGGCAGGAGCACCCTGGGCACGGGGCTGTGTGGCTGCCGAGGACAGGGGCTGCAGGGCTGCGGCCCCTTCTCCCCTGCACTGCCCAGCTCTGTACCCCGGCTCTCAGTGTCCCTGGGGCTCAGCAGGCGGGGCAGTGCTGGCAGCCGTGGCACAGGTGGCAGCGGTGGCAGACTGTCCCCACAGAGGGACAGAGCCTGGCTGCGGCTGCCCTGCAGCGCTGCCTGTAGCAGCCGGGGCTGCACCTCTGGGACCGTGAGGGATCCAAGATTTCTGGGTCCCACCTTTGGCTGCCCGAGGTGCACTGGTGGCAGCTTGATGGGCACCAGCGAGGAAGAGGATGAGGATGAGGAGGAGGAGGAGGAGGTGTGGGATGGAGACGGCTCCCTTGGCAGAGCAAAGATCCTGGCCTTCTCCATCCGCTGGCCTCTACTTCCTGCCTCATCCTTCACACCAGGCCTCCTCCGCAGGCTCAGCAATGGGCTGTGGGTGGCCTGGGAGTTGGGGTTCTCCATCTTCTCCACAATATCTACTGCTCTCAACTGCAGACAGGTCCAGGGAGCTGCTTCCTCCTCACAGAGCGGCGCTCCTGGGACTGAGCACTCCAGGGCTCTGCACTCCTTAAATACCTTGAGTTAAGGGTGGGGCTCCCTGATGTCACAATGATCTCTGGCCACCATCATGTCCCACATCAAAATAGTCCATGACACGAAGCGCCTGTGTCACCAAGGGCCACCCCCGGCATTCCACGAGCAGTGGAACAGCCAAGAACTGTCTGAGAGCAGCCCCGGACTCGTGGCCTTGTGGCCCCTGCTGTGTCCAGAGCCCTGAGAGGCTTTGGCCCCGCTGGCACACGCCAGCCCCAGCCCCAGGCTGCAGAGCCCTGGGTGTGCAGCTGCGCTGGCCAGGCACGAGCAATTGGCCCCAGGGCCATGCCAGGGCTGGGGCTGCCTTTGGTGGCTTTGTGCTCATCTGTCACCTTGGGCATCTGCACAGACACATCCCGGGAGTTGCTTCCTCCTGCCGGAGCGGCTCTCCTGGCACTGGGCACCCCGGGCCCTGCAGTGCCCCTAGAAACCCTCAGCCAGGGCGGGACTCTCTGGTGTCCCAAGGCTCTCTGGCCACCACCATGTCCTGTGTCATCAAGGGCCCCGACACAGAGCGCCCGAGTCACCAAGGGCCACCCCAGCACCCCAAGAGCAGCGGGGCAGCCGGGAACGGGCCCAGAGCAGGCCCGGCCTTGGGCACAGTTTTGGTTTTGCAGGGCCTGGCTCTTGACAGTGACGGCCCCACAGAGGTGGCTGCTGTGAGAAGCTGCTGCGAGCTTCTAGCATGTCTGGCAGAGCCAATTCCTGATGGCTCTGATGATGGACACACTGCTGGCCAAGGCTGGGTCATGGAGAGGGGTGGGAACTCCTCAATTATAATGTATTTAGAAAAAAATTAAAAAAAAACAAAAAAACAAAAACCCACACACAGAGTTTTTCCTAGCCAGGGAAGAGGAAGAAGTGAGAACATATGAGGGAAGCAATGTGGAGACACCAGGGTCAGTGGAGTTGGCCAGGCAGGAGCTGCTCCAGGAGCTGGAGCTGAGATTCCTCTGCAGCCGTGCTGATCACCATGCTGAAGCAGCTGTGCCCTTGCAGCTTCTCATCTCATCCTCCAATGGTCTCCAGACTCAATTTGCAGTGAACAGCCTATCGCACATGGACTGCTAACAACACAAATAAAAATGACGTCTTGGATTGTGTTCAAGTACCATGAATATAATACCATGTTATATAATCCCTCAGATTATCACTGATCATTTTTTTATTACCTAAACGTGCTCCATAATCTAAAACAACAGCAAGTCCTTCTCATTAATTTCAATAATATATATAATATCTTTTTGAGAAATAGTAGACCTAAGGGAAACAAAGTGTATCAAAGCATCTCCATGACCCCCTCTGGGATTGCTCCAGCAGCTCCACATTCTGACCTTGACTCTGGTGCTGGATGCAGCTCTGCAGGTGGGGGCTGATGGAGTCACAGAATCATTTTGGCTGGAAAAGACCTTGCAGATCCATCCCTACGACTCCCTGTCCTACCAGGGCCACAACCTTCCATCGAGGTCCCCCCAAATCCATGTGGATTTGAAATCCCTCCAGCAATGGGGTCTCTCCCACTGCCCTGGGCTGGAAATGGATTTCCAGGCATGAATTGTTCCCAATATCCAACCCAACCCTCGACTGGGGCACAGCTGGAGGCTGTTCCCTCTCATGCCCGCCCTCATTCTGTGGGAGCAGAGCTCAATCTCAGCTGGTTCCAAACTTTCCATGTTCTATCTGGGTTCTCTTCCACAGGCACTAGGACTTAGCAGTCACTGCTCCCAGGGCACTGGGACTGAAGGGGAAAAACCATCAATGGCTTGGAGAGAGGAGAAAGGAAATCTGGACACTTTGCTCTTGTGCAAAACAGTTTTATTGGAATGCAGAAATAACTTGTGACATTTACTTATTTACTCAGTTTTCACTACATTAAGGGAGTTCTAAATCATAATTCAAATTCTGCTTATTTTCATAATTCTCCCTCCTCGTTTCCTCATCTACATATCTTACCATTGTACTCAACATTCCTCTTCCTATCCTATGGGTTTTCAAACCCTTGTTCCTATTACTCTTCTTCTATGGATTCTAAAATTACTATTCATATTAGTATTCTTCTTCTCTCGGCTTTTAAGTTCTAGTTCCTCTTCTTATATGTATTCCTAAACAACTCTTCCTATTCCTCTTCTATGTATTCCTAAATTCCCAGTCCTAGTAATAGTCCTCTTTCTCTACGTGTTGCTAATATCTTATTCCTATCCTAATCTTTCTCTTCAATTTATCTTTAAAATATTCTTCTTCCTTTTCTTTTTGTTATTATCTTCACCTCCTTCATCTCTGTCTTCTTTACTGCCCTTGTCATCTTCCTTTTCTTCATTGTCTTTATTCTTGTCATTGCCTCTGTGATCTTCATGTTTGTCCTGGTTTGAAAGGACAGGTGTCTGCCAGTAAGGGCAGAAATTTCCCTTTTTGGAATAGACTTTGGTTCCACTCCCCCCCCCCCAAGTATTATAATTGTTTGAATCAAAGACTTGGAGGCAGAGATAAGGGGGGTGGGAATAACAGCTCTTTTGCTAATATATCTAACTGTACAAACAGAAAACAATAACATCTAAAATTGCTAACAGAACGAAATAGATAACTCGGTGTCAGTCCCTTTAGATGCAAGCACGCTGTTTCTGTGCTTAGTCCAGAGCCCGGATCTGCCAAAAAGGCAAGCAGGAACAAAGGCAGGAAGGAGGGGGGAGGGGCAGCAGCGGCCACGCCGGTCCCGGGCGGGAATGGGCTGGAGCGGCGGCTCCTCGCTCACCGTGTGTGTCCGGGGGATCAGCTGTGTCCGCAGAGGCAGGAGGCTGGAACGGGGCAGTTGCAGGGCAGGTGGTCGCAGAGGGTCTGGCTCTCCTGTGCTCGGCCGCGTGGCTGAACGATCCCAGGCGTCCTCCTCCGAGCTCGCCGGAAACGCGAGTGCCCTCCTGGAAACCTCAGAGGCCCCTCCGGGGCCGTCCCCACCCACCCCTTTGTCTGGACCCATCAGGGACCCTGGGTGTAGCCCGGCCAGCTCCATTGGCATGATAATGGGAAAAATTCCTTCAATTGACACAGTAACAGAAAAACACTCAACCCCCAACAATGTTCCTCTTTGTCGTCGTCATCTTCATCATATTTTCCCATCTCCATCTTATCCACACTCCTGTTCTATGGCCTACAGCTGGCCTGGAGGCCTCACAGTTATAAAAGATTTCCCCTTTATAACTGGATGTGACAGATTGTGTAATTCTGTTGATGGTGTAACTGGGTCGGTGGGGCCGGTTGGAGAGCAGGCCCAGGCCCTTGGGGGTTCAGCTGCTCTTGGCTGCTTGGCCGGGTGGCAACGAGCTCGAGCAGTGACAATGACCCGCATGTGCCTTCTCAGCTAGAGAAGGAGCCAAGGCCTCAGTAATGCTGGCTGCTGCTGCAATGCCTTTGGTGTGTGTGTGTCACATTCCTGCCTTGGACACATCACTGGGACACTGTTCCTGTTCCCATTGGTGCCCGGTGCCGTTGTTCAGAGAGCCATGGGTGCTGCAGCCCTGCAGGGAGGGCAGCTCTGGAGCAATGGCTGCTGTCACTGCCGTGTCTGTGCTACTCCTCGGGCCGTGGCCTCAGGCAGGGACAGCGGAACAGCCCCCGCAGTGCCCGCAGCGCCCGCCTGGAGCGGGAGGGACGTTTCCTGGGGGCACACAGCTGCCCATGGAGGGCCTGGGCGGGAGAAGCCGCGTGTCCCATGGGGGCTTGGCCCTGCAGGGAGGCAGACAAGGCACGGAGCGGCCCTGGGCTGCACGGCTCCGCTTGCTGCTCCTCAACCCAGGCCTCTCGAGGGACGGGCACTGGGAGCCCCTCTGACACAAAATCTCTCCATCAGCCCTTTCTGTTCCCTGTCCCGTCTTCTGTAGCTCCATCCCATATTCTCTCTCCAGTTGCTATTTCCATATTCCCTGTTGTGAGCGTCCGTCCGAGCCTCTCGTCTGTTTCTGCACAACAACCCTCGCCTGAGGCCTGCGCTGCCCAGGGATGGGAGGAACGCCAAGTGACTGTTCCGCAGGTGATGCCCACCAGGACTGGTTTCTCATGACAACTAGTCACGGGGCGCTGACTCAACAAAGCTCCCACAGATGGAAGAACAATGGACTGGTCCGGTATGGGCTGCCCTATGTGTGTTCATAACAACAAAGATGGTTTGGTGTGCCTTGAAACGTCCTGTTTCCACCTGTTCCTCAGGGTAACGAGCTCCACATACAATAGTCCATAAATCTTCCCACCTTTTGGCCAGAAGCCACTTACTTTGAGAAAGGACTATAAAAGTGACTTTCTCAGAGGAGACCCCTGAGATCTCCCCAGACGGCAACAGATATCTATTGGCTGCTCCACGAGGATTCGTCTGCCCGTCTTGGTAGCTACAATCCCAATCCCCCTTTCTCTCTCTCTCTCTCTCTCCCTCTCTCCCTGTCCCACTATCGCACTTTGATTAGCACTAAATAAAGTGCATTTCTGAAAAAGTAAACTGTTTTTGTCCCCTGCTGTGTCTTTTGTGCTCTGAGATCCATAAAACAACCAGTCACGACTCCCGCTCGGGTTGGGCAGATCGTGACACACCTCAACAGCACACAGCCAGCAGTATCAGATGAATCAAGATGCCATTATCCCCACCCATAAAATTTTGGCTAGAAAGTCAAAGGATGCTCAGTAAAACCCACTCACCCTTCAACTGCCCCAGTTTGCCTGTGGGCAAGTCTGACAAACAATAGAAATTGACTGTAGGCTATTGTGCCTTGAATGAAGTGACTCCACTGTGGGAGCTAAGACAGAGTACTGTGGATTTAATTAGCATAAGCAGCTTGATAACCAAGATGCCTTGGCAAGAGCAAACAGAGCTTTGAAGACTACATGAAGATTGGATCAAAACTGGTGACAGGAAAGAAGAATGAATCAAATAGAAATGTTGCAAAATGTGTAAATTTGTCTGTGTGATGTTTAACCCAACCAATGTGGTAAAAAATTACCAGCTTTCCTAAAAATGGTATATAAGCACATGTAGCTGAGAGTAAATTTGGATTCTGATCAGCAGTCAGTAGACCCCCTCTCTCTCCCAGTCGTTGATTCTCCAGTGCTGAGCGCTGCCGTGCCGGACACGCTGGATCTCCAGGAGGAGCTGGAGCCCAAGGCAGCAAAGTGGCACCATTGACATTGCCAATGCATTTTTCCTCCATTCCTTTGGCAGCAGAGTGCAGGCCTCAGTTTGCTTTCACCTGGGGGCACGTGCAGTACACCTGGAACCGACTGCCCCAGGGGTGGAAACACAGCCCCACCATCTGCCACGGGCTGATCCAGGCTGCACTGGAAAAGGGTAAAGCTCCAAAACATCTGCAATATATCAATAACATCATTGTGTGGAGGAACACAGCAATAAAAGTATTTGAGAAAGGAGAGAGGATCATCCAGATTCTGCTGGAAGGAGGTTTTGCCATGGAGAAGAGCAAAGTCAAGGGAGCTGCCAGAGAGATCCAGTTCCTGGGAGTAGAGTGGCAAGATGGACAGAGCCAGATCCCCACTGAAATGATCAATGAGATCATCACAGTGTCTCCACCAAGCAGCAAGAAGGAAACACAAGCTTTCCTAAGGGCCATAGGTTTTTAGAGAATGCATTCCTGAGTGCAGCCACATTGTGAGCCCTCTCTACCTGGTCACCCTAAGAAGAACAATTCCAGCTGTGGCCCAGCAACAAACCTTCACCCAGACCAAGGAGAAAATCGCTCATGCAGTGCCCTTGGCCCAGTCAGGACGGGACCAGAGGAGAGGAATGTGCTTTACTCTGCAGCCAAGAACAATGGCTTGTCCTGGAGCCTTTAGCAGAAGGTGCCTGGGGAGACACGAGGCCGAGCACTAGAATTCTGGAGTCAAAGTTACAGAAAGTCTGAAGGAAACTACACTCACAAAGAAACCCAAAAACCAAAACAAATAAACAAAAAACCCAACAAAATCTCAGCCACCTATAAGAAAATTCAAGCCACCAGAAGTGGAAAGTGGCTGCAGGGAGCCCCGCACGACGAGTCACACAAGCTACTGAAGGAGAAGATGAATCAAGTGCACTTGCTGAACGCAAAGCCATTCAGCTGGCCCTGGACACTGGTGAAACAGAGAACTGGCCAAAATACTGAATCATAAATAGTAGAAAATGGTCTGTGGAGTTAGTTAGACAGGTAAAAAAAAGGCCAGCTAGCAACATAAAGGAAAACCAATTGAGGCTGCTGATGAGTGGAAAAACATTGCCACTCAGACAAACTCTGTAAAAGTCCATCATGTAGATGGCCACGTCCACAAAAATCAGGCTAATAAAGAACACTAAAACAAGGAACAAGTAGATCAATCAGCAAAAATAGAGATGTCACTAATAAATTTAAATTAACAACATAAGGGATAGTTGTTCCTAGCTCAATAGGCCCACACTGCCTCAAGCCATCAAGGCAAAAATGCCACCTATAAGAAGGCACAAAAGTGAAATGCAGATTTAACTATAAATTGCATTTCTCAAGTTATCCATGACTGTAAGACATGTGCTAAAATCAAACAAGCCAAGCCCATAAGGCGTCTCTCATATAGGGGGCAGTATTCCAAATATAAGTATAAAGAAGCTGAGCAAATGAACTACATCACACTGCCTCAAACCCCCCAAGGCCATTGCTACGTGAGCACAATTGTAGAAGCCACCACTAGATCATTAGAAACCCACCCTGTACCTCACACTACTACTCAAAACACCGTCTGAAGCCCAAGAAAGCAAGTCCTATAAAGACACAGCACACCTGACAGAATCGTCAGACAACAGGACCCATTTCAAGAACAGACTTACAAACACCTCAGCCAAAAACCAGGACATGGAATAAATAGATCATATCCCTTATCACACACCAGCTACCAGGAAAGTTGAACAGTACAACAGACTACTAAAAATTAGCCTAAAGGCACTTGGCAGGGAATCATCCAAAAATTGAGAAATGAACTTAACAAAAGCCACCTAAATAGTCAACACCTGAGAGTCCATCACTCAAGCAAGTCCTGCCCAGTCTGAAGCCTTGCACACAGTGGATGGGGATAAAGTCCCTGTAGTGCACATAAAAGGTATTTTAAGACTGTTTAGATTAGGCCCAGCTCATGCAAAAGCAAACCAATCCGTACAATTGTTTTTGCTCAAAAACCTTGTTACACTTAGTAGGTAATGCAGAAAGATAAAGAAACCCATTAAGTACCACAGAAAAGCCTAATCTTAAGTGAAAACTGTGTGTAAATTTCACTGTGGATAAAAATATATAACAGAGTTGAAAGAAGGTGTTAATTAAGGTAGGATGCATATGGTAATAGAATAAGGAGTAGATAATGTCTTAATTTGCAATGCAAGATGCAAGCAGAAGTATACATTCTATCAGCATCTGCTGAAACCAGGTGGAGCAGGGCTCCTTATCTCTTCCATGACCCATCCCTCACAACTCCTCCCTAGAAGGAGTTACACCTTATGGGAGATCCCCAGCCAAGGAGAAAAGCCAAGTAATTCCAGACTAAATAAAATCTGAAATTTGAAACATCAGAGCAACCTTTCCCACTACATTCCCAAAAGAAGACCAGGCCTATCTTCATCACCACTAGATGTTAAAAACGTAACTACACCCTTCTCCAAAACCATTGCTTCAACAAAACTACATCTGTCACTCCAAGAAAACTACAGGTACCATTATTCAGACTGTAACCAACACCCTGAGCAACAGGGTTACAGGCTGCATTCTGACCTTGCCAGTGTATCGGTCTTTATATTACTATACATTTATTTTCATTTTCCTTTGAAAAACTGCTATTCTAAATTCCATATCTTTGCCAGGGAGCTCCTTAAATTCCAAGTCATATTAATTTAGAGGGAGGGAGTTTACATTTTCCGTTTCAAGAGAAGCTCCAGAGCTCCTCAGCACACACCTGTCTGTCAAACCAAGACAGTGCCCTGCTGCAGCTCCATCCCCATGGCAGGATCCGCGCTGGATGATCCCCAGGGACCCCCGGTGGGCAGAGCCCCCCTGAGCCCTGGTGCTGCTGATCCGTGTTGGGAAGACACCTGGCTGGGGGCTGCACTCCCTCCCCGTGGCCTGGATTTTCTCTGTATTTCTTTTTGTCCTTCCCAAACACCCAAAACTTGGGAATAAAAATATAGATGTTAAATAACGACCTGCTTGGGGACACGGGGGGGATCTTCCAGGGGATGCGGGGGACGCTCGGTTCCAGGGATTTGAGGGGTCCTGGGAGGGACCTGGGGGTTGCTCAGGGCGTTGGGCACCCCAGTTCCAGCGGCTCTGGCTGCACTGGGAGACCGCTGGGAGCGGAGTAGGAGCGGGAAGAGACGGGAGAGAAGCAGAGAGAGGAAGAGGAGGGACACAGGAGGAGCGGCAGGAAGGGGAGGAGCGATTTTGAAACCAGTCGTTTCCCTCACCGGCTCGGTGAGGTCGCAGTATCCCCGTGACCCGCAGTATCGCCCCCACAAAAACCCACGGGTGAGCGGGGAGGGGGAGCTCGCCCCAAATCCATCATGGGTGGCTCCGGGAGGGTTTTATTTTGCGGTTCAGGGGATGTTTGGATCTTGCAGGAGCGCAAAGCCGAGCCGGAAATGGCCCTGTCGGGATCTTGTTGCCTCCCATGTGGGATCGCCCGGTATCGCCGGGGACGGGGCGATATCAGTTCTGGGGATCCCCGGCAGAGCTGGGGGGGAAGGCGGGAGCCCCGGAGCGGGGAGAGCGGCAGAGGGGCGATCCCGGAGCCGGGGGACCCCCGGATGCCTGGAGGGGTGCGGGAGGTTGGTGCTGAGCGGGCTCCGGGCCCCCGAGGCTGAAAGGGGCGCTGACTGCTCCAGCTGCCCTTGGGCAGCGCCACCATCAAACCCAACGCGCTCAGCCCTTGTTTTCCCCCCAAACCAGGATTTCCCGAACTTAGGCTGCATTGAGGAGGAGGAGGCCATGAGGACGAGGTCGATGTCCCGGAAGCCGCAGGCAGGTGAGGAGGAAGTCAGTGCCCCTTTCCCCCTGTGTCCTGCTCCATCTCCCAGCCCAGCACGGCCCCGGCTGCAGCACAGCCCTGGGGGGATCTCCTTGCCCTTGCCTCTGGCACGGAGGCAAATCCCATCCTGTCCTTGTCCTTCCTCCCCCAGACAAGGAGCTGAGCACGGACAGCAGGGAGGACAAATCCCCGCGGCACAGCCTCGGGCAAGAGGCCGTTTGCAGCGGCTCCACGGCGCAGGAATGCAACGGGGAGGAAAAGCCCCGCAGATCCCGCAGCAGGAGGGGCTGCAAACGCACAGCCCGGGGATCCCAGCAGGAAAGAGCCAGCCCGGGCCGGGGAGGCGGCCGGAGCTTGGAGTTGGGGTTGCGTGAGCAGCTTCACCATGGGGAGAAGCCCCACAAGTGCTCGGAATGTGGGAAGGGCTTCAGGTGGAGATCTGACCTGATCATACACCGGAGAATGCACACGGGAGAACGGCCCTACGAGTGTGGGGAGTGTGGGAAGAGATTCAGCCGCAGCTCAATCCTGACTGAGCACCAGAGGAGCCACACTGGGGAGAGGCCCTACAAGTGTGAGGAGTGTGGAAAGCGATTCATCGACAGCTCAGGCCTGACTGTGCACCAGAGGAGCCACACAGGGGAGCGACCCTACGAGTGTAATAAATGCAGGAAGAGGTTTGAGAGCAGCTCCAGCCTTCTGGAGCACTATCACACTCACTGGGATGAGAGGCCCTTTTCCTGCCGTGACTGTGGGAAGGGATTCAAGAAAAACTCCCACCTCATCAGGCACCGGCGCATCCACACTGGGGAGAGACCCTACGAGTGTCCCGAGTGTGGGAAGAGCTTCTCAAGGGGCTCTCACTTGACCAGACACCAACGGAGTCTCCACTGAGAGAAGCCCTGTGAGTGCCCTGAGTGGAGGAAAAGCTTTGTGCTGGCTCCCTGTGACCTGGATATTCTTTGCATTTCTCTTTGTCCTTCCCAGACACCCAGTACTGGGGTAAAAATGAAGACATTGAACTAAGACATGCCTGCAGACACAGGGGGATCTTCCAGAGGGTGTGGGGGACTTTCTGTTTCAGGGACTTCAGGTTTCCTTGAGGGTTGCTCAGGGCTTTGGGCACCCCAGGCCCAGCAGCTCTGGCTGCACTGGGAGATGCTGACGGAGGTTCTGGGGCAGCTGATCAAGAACCCCCTGCCCTGACACCCTCCCCGTTTCCCCCTGACCCGGCTCCTGCTGTCCCCTGTCCAGGATCCTCCTCTCCCCACTGTCATTGCCCTTGCCCCCAGCCCATTCCTGTCTCACACCACTCCTGCCCCCGTCCCAGTTGAGATCCCATTCCAGGTATCATTCCCTGTCCTGTATTCTCTGTCTGGTTACTGTTCACATATTCCCAGTCCCATATTCCCTGTCCTGTTCCCCTTCTAGTATTCCTGATCCCGTTCCATTTCCATTTCTATATTTCCAGTCCCCTTCCCATTTTCCCATTCCCAATCCTGTTGCCCTATCCCCATGTCTGTTCCCTGTCCCATATTCTAAATCCCCATCCCATATTTTCTGCCCAATTGCTATTTCCATATTCCCTGTTGTGTTCCCATATTAATATTCCCTGTTCACGTTTTCATTCGCATTCCAATGTCCCTTTCCCAGTCCCCTCTCTCTGTCCCTGTCCCCATTCCTGGTTGTTGGAGAGTGGAACTGAGAAGCCTCTCTGACCCCCTCCAAAAGCAAACATTATGCAAGAATTAAATTTAAAATATTTTGTGAAGTTAAAATACAGGAAACCACACAGACATTAAATAGAGGTCTAAGTTTTAGTATAAGGAATTAGAAATATTAAGTAGCATAGATATGAAGTAAAAGTATAAGTCTTAGTGTGAAGTATGTAGAAATATGTTTTCAATACCATAAAAAACAAAAGCTGTGGAATCTCCTATAAAATAGTGGCTGTATTAAAAACTTAGTTCTAGACAAAATAAAATGACCGTAGGAATATTTTATATATTCTTCACATAGAACCGATAGGCCATATGCACAAGTTATATCTAGACTTTAGTATTACGGAATTCTAATAGGTTTAGGAGAAATGCTTCAGGTGCTTGGTTTTGGCTCATTGGGTAATTTGTCAATAAAAATCCGTGTATTGGAGCCAGAGCTCTCTGTCACTCCTCTCTCGTCCCTCACTCTTTCCCCCACCATCATCATCACCACTACCAGCATGTGAGAGAAGAAGAAGAGGAAGATGAAGGAGAAAAGAACAGGAGAAGAAAGGCCAGGGAGCATCTGCCTCTGGAGACTCTGCACCAGCCGCAGCTTCGACCTCTTGCAGCAGAGAGCTGCTCCTGCTTCCATCGGGACTTTATGGCAGAGAGATTGAACAGGGACTGGAGAGCCTTGGGCTCTTTGCCTTTGGAGCCTGATGTGCCTTGACAAGAAACAACTTTACAGCAGCCAGCAGCTGCTCTGCTCTGGGAAGATCTAAAGCCACAACCAATCCCCACAGCCAGTGCCAGTCCCGGTTGTGGACACTGCTGGAGGTCCAAGCACATTTTAGCTAGGCATTTTTTTCAAGTTCTAAGTATTTTTTTCAGGCCATGAAACTTTCTCATGCTCTAGCCAGGATTTTTCCCAGGCTAGAGATTTCTTCTTTATTGTAAACACAAGAGAAAGAATCATAACAGATGATGCTGTTCCTATTTTAGGACAGCGAGATTGGAATAAGAGAAAGAAAAGATCTAACCAATCCAGTTATTGTGAATCACCTTTGCCTCATTTCAGGCTTCAGATGAGACATGCCTGGGTCTTTGCTACTGACCATCAAGGTGTCTGCCCTGACCTGCACCAGGGGCAGAGTGTGATCACAGCTCAGCTTTCACATGCTGACCAGCTCACCAAAAACCAGCAGATGAAAACACTGACCAGATGATCCCGCTTCAAGCAGAGAATGAATATTCATCTATTCATGTTGGAAATGTTGATATAGTTTTCATTGTTGTATTAGAATAATTGCTTAGTGGTGGATTTTTTCACTGTTTGATAAGTTTGGTGAATGGTGATGGGTTTTGTTATTGTAATTAGAATTAAGTTTTAGAATTGAGTTTGTTAAAAGCACCAGGTATGAAGACTTCCCTAGGCACTTCAGGTATCCACAAATCTCCTGAGGAGTGGTGTTTCTTCTCCTTTGACAAAGGGCCCTGGGGAGGATTACAAACACTTCTCATTCTTTTCCTTTTTAAAAACTGAAAGGGGGAATTTTGGACACTGCTGTAGGCCTAGGCACATTTTAGCTAGGCCTTTTTCTCAAGTTTTAAGTATTTGTCTCAGGCCATGAAACTTTTTCAGCCTCTAGCCAGGACTTTTCCCAGGCCAGAGACTCCTTCTTTACTGTAAACACAAAAGAAAGAATCATAACAGAGAAACACCTGCAAGGTCCATGAGAAATTCAGAGAGCAGAGGTGTCTCCTCTCTGACCAATGATCTGTTTGTATTTTGTTTTCCATGAACTGTCTTATTTAAGGCAATGGTTTCTTTCAATAAATTGCTCTTTCTTGCTCTTTTCTGCACCAAGCAGGAGAGTGTCTTGTTGCTGTTTTTTTGCTGCTCCATAACCCTTCCACAGCAACAGAGCCAGACACAGCATCAGCAAATCACCACTGCTGTGTTTTGGCAGGACTTTGGTTCTGCACGTTCAAAGCAACAGCAGCTTGTGGCATTTTTGTCACTGAAGCTCAGCACTGACTGAAGTGGCATTTTTAATGCACTCCCTAACTGCAAAACACCTTCAGACACACTTTAATGACAGACAGGCTGTGGGATCAGGGGGTTTCTGGACAGTCACGGGACAGACTCAGGAGCTTTTTATTTGCTGTTCTTCAGGATTGTATTTTATTATAGGGCGTGGGTATAAGAGAGAGCTTAGAGAAAAGTTAGAGATTAGAGGTAATAAGAGTGGAGAGGAGGAGCGGGGAGGGAAGGGGAGAAGCAGGAACAGGACAGGAGAGAAGAGAGAAGTAGAAACAGAAGATAAGAGAAGTAGGGAGAAGAGAGAAGTAGAAGGATTTTCCATTTGCAGTACAATAAGTATTATTCCATAATGAATATTCTAAATTCCAATAACTAATCTATTACAATATACTAATTTCCTAATATTTGCATGCAACCTGTAGGAACAACTAAATGACCATGTTTTATGGCTTTACCCTTATCTTGAGATCTTTCCTGCCAGGCTTGGGACAGGATGTCTGTTGGTTCTTTGGCATGTGTGGTATTTGGTTTTATAAACAAAGGAAGAGTTCTCAAACCTTAACATAACTATTTGCAGCATCTATGTCAAATACTGCTAACATCTCTATTTCATCTATTGTTTCAGAACTGCTTGCTAGGCATTCATAAGTCTTTGCTATTCCTTCACCAACATCTCCCCCATTTCATTGAACAACAAAAATATTAGAAACTGTCTTGGTCATTATTTTTCTTATACACTGGAGTATGCAGGCTAAAAACACTAATAACACAACTATTACTAATAGAATAAACAAGCCTATTTTACAAAGTTCCTTTAGCCAAGAGGCAAAGCTCCAACCTTCGAACAACCTGTCTAGCCAGGTTGGATCACTTGTAGTAATTTGGTTAGCTAAATCCTTCAAATTTTGCAACTGTTCATGAATGGAAACAGAATGATCTGATAAATTCATGCAACACAATCCTTGAAAATCTTCACAGCCATGCCCATGAGCCAGTAAAAGGAAGTCAAGGGCTGCTCTGTTTTGTAGAGTGGCATGTTTCACTGCTTCTTCATCTGTCAACAAGTCACTAATTGCAATTGATGTGGCATTTATTTCTTTACTGAGCCAACATCCCAACTGATTTAACTGTCTCAGAGCAAATGAGGTGCTCACCTGAGATAAAAAAATGCTTGTGATAATTGTCGTGCCAGAGTTCCACGGGCGAAAGTCACTTTCAAAATGATGTCCTGTGGAGGATCTGATTTTTCTACTTTTCTTTTTGACCACCTCTTTAACACTGGGGGCTGTTATGGAAAGTTGTCCAAGTGCACAGGGGCCAACTTCTATATATGAAGGTATGCCCTGCCATGCTCTGTCTCCACAAATGAGCCAAATTCCCTTGGGAAATCGTATTGGAAGTTTGCTAAATCGACTTGTGTGTGGCTCAAAATATGTGAGAAGTTTAGTTTGATTACACCAACAAGTCACATTGCTATAAACTGGGTGATATGGGGTAACATTTAAATGAGGACCGTCTCCTTCCATGAGATGAAAGAAATAACAACTGTTCATAGTTACTGAACCTACGATTTCAAGCTCTTGGAGATCAAATTGATCAGCTTTAAAAGTGTCAATGTAAGTTTGATGTCTTTGGCTGGGAGTGGAGATGCATGATGATCTTCATATGGCCAATACCTTTCAAGGGTGACATTGTTGAAACCCTCTGGCAAAGGTACTCCTACTAAACAGGTTGAAAAAGGTTTGTCAGGACTTGTGTTAGATAAGCAGATGGTGTCGGAGCCTGCTGACTTGGCTAAGGAAACCCAGATATTTGTCTGGGGTTGATTCACTGGTAACGCTTCACTACAAAAGCTAAAACAAAGAAAAACAACATGCATTCATGCAAACAGTGAAACTCCATTCTTTTCCTGAGCTGTTTCTCTTGGTCACTTTCTCCTGATGATTCTGCACAGTTCAGGTCTGGGTGCTTGCTTCCTGGCTTCTCGCAGGATCACTGGCTGCTGTGGAGGCTTCAGCAGGTTTTGATGCACAGCGGGGCTTCACATTCTTTGCTGGCACCCACTTGAGGCCTCCATCTGTGGAAACACAAGCAAACCCTTTTCCCCATATTATGAGGTTGCATGGTCCCTCTATTTGTCCTGTTTCTAAGTTTTTAACCAAGACTGGGGGGTGCTCCTTCAGTTTTGCTTTTCTGTTTTTTAAAAAGTGTCTATAAATAGGAGGATCTGGCTCGTCTGCTGAGCTGTTCAAAAAATTGTAGTCATACAATGCTTTATTTAGCCTCCTTTGAGGTGAAGCCTGAGGATCTCCCCCTTTCTGTTGATCTAAAATGTGTTTTAGAGTCTGATGTGCCCTTTCTATTGTTCCCTGACCTGTGGGCGAATGAGCAATGCCAAATGTATGGCGAATGCCCCAATCATTTAAAAATGCAGCCAATTCATGTGAGGTATAAGAAGGACCATTATCAGTTTTAACCTCTTGGGGGATACCTAGATATGAAAAGGATTGTGAAAAATGCTGGCAAACATGCTCAGCCGTTTCCTCTGTGTGCACAGAAGCAAAAAATTGCATTTGAAAATGTATCCACAGTGACATGGATGTTTTTTTAATCTTCCCAAAAGAGGGATACCTAGTAACATCTATTTGCCATTTCTGCAAGCTCTCCAACCCTCTTGGGTTGGTGGCTCCTATAGCAGGAAGTGGCAGAACTAGCTGGCAGTCAGGGCAAGCTCGTACAATATTTTGTGCTTGCTCTAAGGTAATGTGAAAATCTCGTTTAATTGCCTGTGCATTTTGGTGAAAGAATGCATGGCTCAATTTGGCTTGTTCAATAGTGTTGGGCAGAGTCATTGCAGCAAGCACTGAGGTATCCTCCTCATCAGAGACAGCTGATGCCAATGCATCTGCTCGAGCATTTCCCTCTGCCATAAATCCTGGAGGCCTGAATGGCCCTTATGTGGGAAATAAAATAAGGATTAGTTCTGTGAGATAGGGTTTGGTAAAGACAGGTAAGCCAAAGACATAACTTATCATTGTTCACATCCTTTAGAACTGATCCCTCAATTCTCTTGACAATATTAGCAACATATTCTGAGTCAGTTATCAAGTTGAGAGGTTCTGGAAAGAGCTGAAAAGCCCTTACAACTGCTGCTAACTCTACAATCTGAGGAGAACCTTCAACCTTTTGAACATCTTGTTCCCAAGCTTTTGTTTCCATATTTTGCCATATAACTACTGAATTGTGTGTTTGCCCTGATCATCAGTAAAGACAGTAATTGCTTCTAAAGGTTCTTCACTGATCAGAGGTTTTTCTTTGTAGCATAATTTAGCTTTGATCATTTTGTGTGCCGGATAGTGAATGGAGCAAACGCCTGGAAAATCAAGCAAGGCATACAGCAAGTCTTCTGTTTTTTGCATTGCCCACTCAAAATAAGTTTTCTTCATGGGCAAATAGATAATTGCAAATTCACAACCTGCTATTGAAAGAAGCCTTGCTCTACCTTTGATGATGATCTGAGACATCATTTCTAAAGGTGTGAGGATTGTCTTTGGTGACCTGTAAGAAATGAAAACCCATTCAATCATTAACAAGGGATCTTTTTGAGAGAGGTCCCATTGAAAGATGAAACCACACAGTCTCAGCTCTTGTCCTAAAATTGCAAGGAAAAAGGGTTTATCTGGCATACAGCGGTGTGTCTGCCTGGTTTGCAGGGCTTCTGTTTCAGCTGCCAGTGCAGCAGTTTGTGATATCTGTGCACTGAGAAGCCTTTCAAGCTGTTCTGCGAGGGTTTTTCCCAATTCATTTGCTTGTACAGAAGCCATGTGCTGCGGACTTCCGATTTTATTGCAGGCATCTATCATTTCAGGCACTGTTGGTTTGTCCTTCGCCATGGCTTTGATGGCCCTTTTACATTCTGCATTGGCATAATTTTCAATGATGTCTCTTATCATTATCGGGCGAGCGATGTCATCAGCACACTGCCTTTCAGAAGCCTGGGTTACTCTATCCACAAATGTGGTGAAAGGTTCAGCTGGGTCTTGGGTAATCAGCTTGTAGGACTTTTCAAAGACTCCTGCAGGCTGAACCTGCAGAAATGCCTTGCGTGCCATTTTCTTAATATCATCTAAGGCTGCTCTGGGAAGATTCACCTGATCTTCACTTTTGTCATCGGGATGGTCACCAGATAACTTAGATATGGTCAGAGCACGCAGCTCTACATCCGTACTATCTCTGTAAGTTGCTAATATTTCTGTGAGCATCCTTTTCCACTTCAATTCCCATAGGAGATATTGTGAGTCAGTAAGCGTGACCATCGCGAGGTTTTTACAATCATTCGGTGTAAGTGTATGTCCATCCAATGTACTTTTTAGCACCTGTTTGAAATAGGGTGATGCGATGCCATTATCCCTTAATGCCTTCCTTAATTCCATAATCTCATGAGACGGAATGGGAGACCACCTCCTGGGACCACCGGGCTGGGGGTTAAAGGTGACAGGTAGTGCCATACATTAAGGCATTCATCTTTACAAATGTCCCGTCTAATTTTTTGCCAGTCCGTCAATGCAGAAGCATCATAATATTTTTGTGGTTTTAAATCTGGCGGGGTTTGAGGATGCAGTGTCGCAGTTTGAAGCTGAGATGTCTTTTGCACGATAGGCAAAGTATTTGCAGGTGTAAAATGGTTCCTTGTTTGTTCCATTATTAACGGGGGCGCTATGGCGTCACCTCCCGCTCTGTCCTGTAAAAGTGTGTCTGAACTGGGTGGATTCGGCGGTAGGTGCGGTGGTACTGCTGGGGGCTCTCGGTGTACCGGGATGCTGACTGCGGAGGCGTGTCATTGAAACGCTGGGATATGCGCCACATTTAGGTCCGGCGTAGGGAAAGCTGCAGAGGGATACGTTTGAGGACAGGCACTGGGACCCAGGAGCCGGGTGGAGAGCGCAGGCGGTGCTGGCGAGCTCTGTGCATGTGCTGCGGTCGTGTCCGGAGCGGCGGAGCTCATCATGGGTGGCGGCTGCATGGCGGGCTGCGGGTGGCCGGCTCCGGTGAGTTGTAGGGAGGGTGGAGCAGTGCTGGCATAGGCGGGCAGTGGAGCTGTGTTCGGGGGACCAGCAGCGGGAGTCGGGAGCGGGGCGGACTGCTCTGGACCGAGAGGGGCCGGGAAGGGCAGAGACGCGCTGGCTGGCACGGACCGTGGTGCTGTCTGTGAGAGAGCCGTGTCCGCAGCGGGAGACAGAGACGGGGCTGCAGCGGGGGGCCGGATCAGAGACTCATCGGGTGGCGTGGGAGCTGCACACGCAGTCATGGCCAGGGCCATATGCGGTACAGGCGCCCCGGCGGATCCGGCGGCGGTGACCGGGGGCTGCGCTGCCGCTAGCGACACGGAATAGCTGCCGAGCAGCGGCGGCTCGGCCGCGGCCGCGCTCCGGACGGGACGGTGCGAGCGGCGGCTCCACGGCCAGCGCGGCTGCGGGGCCATGGCCAAGCGGAAACGCTTTGCCGCAGGCGAGCTCCGGCGGCTGGTTCACTGTCCGACAGGCTCCCCCCGGTTTGGGAAAGGGCACCGTCCCCGGGGGCGCCTGCACGGAGTGAAACGGCGCGGTCTGGCTGGCCGGGGCTGGGGATTGCAGCAGGGATGTGTTTATCAAAGCCGTGGACACAGCAGAGTGCTGGGCATGTAACGCGCCGGGCACAATGGGCTCCACGTGCGTAATGGCGGCAGCACCTGGCGGTGGGGGGGGCAGGGGAAGCCATGGGCAGGGGGGAGGAGGGCAGGGGCGGCGCGGCGGCAGCAGCAAGCAGCGCGGTCGCGGCGGGGCAGGGGCGGGCAGGCACGCAGGGGCGGGGTCGGTACGCGGCTGCACGGGGGCTGGGAGTCGGGACAGGGACGGCTGCGGGCACCGAGGGGGCGAGGCTAAGACGAGGCGGAACGGCGGGCGGAAACACGAGGATGGCATCCAAGGCGGCGGGATCGGGGGGATGAGGGGGGAAGCCAGCGGCAGGGCAAGCGCAAGGGGTCCGGGAGCTGCGGGAGAGGGGGCGCGGGGGGGACGTGGCTGGGGACGGGTGTGGACACCGAGGGGGCAGGCACAGGAGCGGCAGATGGCGCGGGGGAAGGGGCGGTGGGAGCAGCGGGTCGGGTCACAGGATCAGGGGTAGAGGGAGCGGGGTCCGGAATGGCGGGAGGGGAGGGCGCAGTGGCAGGGGTCTGTGGGAGCGGGGATGTCGGGGCTGCGGGGTCCGGGAGGAAGATGGAGGGCTCATCGCAGCGCGAACTGGCGATCGTGGGGGGTTGTTATGGGTTATGTTTTGACTAGCTCCTCTCCCTACCCCCCACCATGGAGCTGCCGGCCCCTCCCCCGGGCTGTTTTATCTAGGCTGGTGTTTTTCGGCTTTTGGGGCTTTTCGCTGCTGTTCGCTGCTTTCGCTGCTGCTTCTGCTGCCCCCCCCCCCCCTCCCTGCCCTCCGCTGCTTCAGCTGCTTTCCCCCCGGCTGCCTAAACTGCCCCTCTCCCTTTCCCCTCCCCTCCTCCTCATCCCTAAGATTTGCATCGGCTCCAGTGGGAACGGATCTGAACTTCGGAGACCACCTCTGGAACAGTCTGCCAAAGAAGCTCTGCTGCCCTTCCTGGCGAAGATCTGCCGAGTTCATCTCAATCTGGGTCTGTGCTGGCAAGTGTTTCTTTTGTATTTTGTTAATAAAAAGTTTTTTCCACTTTCCCCTGAAGAAAATTCTTTCCGAGCTTGGTGAAGGAAGGAATTGTAAGGGGGGGAGGGGGCCCTTTGGAGGTCTTTTTCCTAAAATTTGTCCTAAACTTGGACACTTTGTCAAGAATTTATTCATAAAGAATTATAAGGCTGGAATTGAACCTTTGTATAACTTTGTCCCTCAACATTAAGGAGGGAAATCTAGAAGTATTTATATGCATAGAGATATGGTTGATTATTATCATGATTAGGCAAAAAGGTCTTAATCAGAATTACTTACTGAACAGTTTAGGAGCTGTAACATCTATTTTAATATCATGCCTTAGGAAGCAATTTTGAAGCAAGTGTATCAAAGCAGAACTAAGTAGAGATGGGTGTCACTCCCCCAGACCAACGACCCTGGGCAAATCTCCTTAGCTCAGCCTCAAGCAGTGACCCTGAGGGGTGTCTCCACTCCAGGGAAGAATCTCCACACACCCCTAAGAAGGGAAATGTCAGGAGATGCTGCCACTAATATTTGGGACAGGGCTTTTCTAGTCTGAAGTGCTGTCAGTCAGATGTGCCCAGGCTGTGCCAGCTCAGCAACTCTGCAGAAGTTCTCAGTGGTGCCACTTGGTTGTTCCCTGCTCTGGGGATTTTCCCAGCTCTGCCACAGCTTCAGCTCCCTCTCAGGATGTTGAACTTTGGGATGGAGGAGTCGGGCTGGTTTCAGCATTATTCACCCCAAAAGCAGCATGATCCCCTCCTTTATTTCCCACTGGGGGCTTTGCAAACAGAGCCTTGTTGGAGCTGTTGGAGCCCATTGCAGGCAGAGCCTCCTGCTCCAGCAGGAACTGCCTTTCCTGGGCCATGGCCAGGCCAGGTCCTGCTGCAGGAAAAACCTCAGGCAGCCCCAACACAGGGAAGGGCTCGGGGACAAGAGCAGAGTGCCATGGTGGGAGCTGTGCCAGGGAGAGCCTGAGGCACCAAAGGCACCTTGGCAGCAGCAGTTGCTTTCAGGGCATGGCCAGAAGCCTCCCCTGGCAAGCTGGCCTGGTGGCCACCAGAGCAGAGCTGCTGCCTCAGGGGGGATTTCTGGCTGGGCTCTGCCCCAGCCCACAGAGGGAGCTCAGCCCTGGCTCTGGCACAGCCCTTGTGCCTGGGCTCTGTAAAGCCCAGAGGTCACCTGTGCCACCCTGGTGCCCATCCCTGGCTCTGGCACGGTCACTTCTGTGCTTGCTGCTGCCTCTAACACTGCACCCCCTCATCTACAGCCTGAGGGACCAGGAGCCTGAGGATACCCTGAGGAGAGGAGCACTCTGTGCTTTCCAGAAACAATAAAGTGCCTGTTTGCTTCTGCAGAGCATTCAGAATGGAACCCATTACAGACTGTTCAGACTGCTATTTTCATTAAGAGATGCCATTAGTCACAGTATTGCTACATCACTATCTACAGTGCTTGTGTTCAGCAGAGACAGTAAGGAGCCATGACCACTGTGCATTGAGGTAAAATAAAGTCCTGATCTGCCCTGTGTGACCAAGATCCTTCCTCTGCCCTTCTGTATCTCTGCAGGGGCAGTGCCTGTGAGCAGAGGTGGTAGGAAGAGACTCCCAGCACAGCAGCACAGCCAGGGACAATGGCCCTGGCTTTCCCCACATCTGCTCTTCCCAACTCCACCCTATCCTTGATATCCCTTCTGTGGCTGTGAGGCCACAGTGCTCTGGCAGCTTGGTCACTGTCCTGCTGCGTGTCCCTGCTGTGAGCACAGGCAGGGACAGGCCGTGAGCACTGCTGGGACACAGCTGGGCTCCAACACAGCAGTTCCATCAGCAAAGGCATTTCCTGAGGGCAGGGCAGGAAGGCTTTGCTCTCCTCCAGAGTCAGGAACAGGAACAGGCCCAAGGAACAGACTCTGAAGAGGCTCCTTGTGTTCCCTGTTCTCCCAGGGCTCTGTGGGATGAGATCAGGGTCCCAGTGTGGCCATCGAGGGACTCAGGTCTGGGTAGGGTTTGGCTTGTTCATGGCCAGTGCCCATCAGATGGTGAATGGTGTGTGCTGAACCTTGCTGGGGCTCTGCAACTTGTCCCAGGGCTGATGGCAGGGCAATGTTTGTCTGCAGGGCCTTGGGAGCGTCCAGGAGAGCACAGGGGACCTGCAGGGACAGGGTGACCCAGGGAGCAGCAGGGAGTGGAGCTCACAGGCCTGCCCACATTGGGTCACCCTGAGATCAAGGACTGAATGTCTGCTGTGACCAGAAGAGCTCTGAGTCCCAGGGACACAGCAGGCACAGGGAGAGGAGTCTGGGCACTGAGTGTTCTGAGCCCCAGGGACACAGCAGGCACAGGGAAAGGAGTCTGGCACTGAGTGCTCTGAGCCTCAGACACCTTCCCCAGGAGAATCCAGAGCAGCCCCAAGGGCATCTGGCAGCCCTGGAACAAGGCAGGCTCCTCTGAGCCCCTCCACAGCCCCAGCAGAGCCTGTGTGGGAGGGGGTCAGTGCAGGGAGCACCATCAGCTGCCTCTGTGTCCCAGGCTGAGCAGCAGAGCCCAGCAGAGGCAGCCCAGGGCCCCGGGCAGCACAGCCCCCGTGCTCTGCAGAGCAGCAGCCCCAGCTCGGGCTCTGGGAGCAGGGCAGGGGCTGCAGCAGTGGCTGCTCAGGCCAGCACAGACGTGTTCCCCTGGCACAGGCTCTGTGGGCAGCTGGCATGTGCCAGCAGCAGAGCAGGAGCCCCTGGGGTGCAGAGAAGCCCTGGAAAGAGGCTGCCCTGTCCCTGGGGCAGCAGCAGCTGCCTGAGGAACCCTGGGGCCAACTCTGCTGCTGTGCTGGGCAGCGGGGCTGGCCCGGGGGCTGCAGGAAATGCCCAGGCTGAGCATCTGCTGAGCATTCCAGACACAGAGTGGCTGTCCCTGACCAGCCGTGCCTCCAGTTGTTGCTGCAGGAGGTAACCATGACTATGTCACCTGCACTGTTGGGCTGGGGCAGGGACAAGGAGACGAAAAGAAGGAACCCTAGGTAATGTAAGTCACCTGCAGTGTCAGAATGGTCCCCATGGTTCCATGGAGCCCCACAGTCTCACAATGGTCTCTTCGTCACACCAGGCCCCACAGTGTCACAAGGCATCTTTGGTTCTATGGGGCCCACAATATCTGCTTTGCCAATGGGCAAGGTCAGCACTGAAGACACGGACATCAACTTAAGGAACAGAGTAATTTATATAACGCAAAAGTGCAAAGAATTTAAAAAAAAAAAAAGCTGGCTGGGCACAAGTGGGGCAGCACAGCAAACAGGGAGCCTGCGAGTCCCTTCCAGAGACTGCTCTGCCTGAACAGCTCAGCCAGCGGGAAGGAGCTGCTCCACACGGGAACCAGGAGCTGCTCCACACGGGAACCAGGAACAGAAGACACTCCTATTTTATGGCATGTTTTCTGTTTTAAACTAAAGAAAAAGAAAAAGAAAAGAAGAAACCTCTATAAAATGTGAAAGATAAAAAAAACCCCCAAGTTTGCAGTGAAAAATCTTCTGTAACTTTTAATTCAGTTTAATAACTGATCTTTGGCAGCAGAAAACTCAGTTATTTACTCTGTAAATGAGTTGATGGCATTGATCCATTTTACTGGCCTCAGTAACCTTTTTTAAAAAGATTTTGAGGTTTATTTCCAATATAGTTATTTTAAATTGTGGTGGAATTGGAGTGAAGCAAGAAGAAATTGCTTTGTGCCCTGCCAGCTCCTGGCAAGACTGGCAATCTAAACTCTGTCACTGCCCAAATCCTTTAGGAGATGCTCTTCCTTCTCACTCTGTGAAAGAGCTGCACATTCCCTTTGAAACTGTCAGGGGCTTCTTAAAGACGGAAAGTCACACTTATAGCTTTTAGCTTGGTTTGGGAGTGCAGAACGGAAATTCTCCTTCCATCAGCTCCAGGCTGCACTGCCTTAGGAATACGGCCCCTCGCCAGGTTTTGCCCACTCGTGGCACTTCTAGAGGAAGAAGAAAGTGCAACTGCACAATTCCAGCCAAAAAGGAATGAAGAGTGGGACATCCTGTGGAAATCCAGAGGTTCAGCTGGCACCGTGGAGAGTGTGGGTTCTTGCCCCTTGGGTGTGTGTCCCTAACAGCAAACCCTTGGCCTGCAGGAGCATCTCACTCACCTGCAAAGCAGAAAGCTCAGGCGGTGTGCTTGGAACGGGCTCGTCTGGTGCAAAGCTGTCAGAGCCCTGTGAAGGCAGAGCCCTGTGTCCAGGGCTGAGCCCAGCAGAGCCCTGGCACAGCCCAGAGCTGCCTCAGCATCTGCAGAGCCTGGTGCAAGGAGAGAAACCAGAACCCGCCCGTCAGCCGAAGGCTCCTGTCCCCCTTGTCCCGACCCCGCAGTGCCCAGGCCGTGCTGGCCGTGCCCAGAGCTGGGCACAAACCTCCCAGTCACTGCTGCCCCTGGGAGCAGAGCAGGAGGGCAGCACGTGTGCCCAGCCTGCAGCCAGCCATGGCACATCCAGCCCCTGAGCAGCTGCCCAGAGCCAAGAAGCAGCTTGGCAGCCACTCAAGAGTTCCTTGCATCCACCCCAGCAAAGCGGGGAGCATTTGGTTCCCGGCCAGGCTGTGCCATGCCCAGATCTGGAACCATCCCCCTGCCTGGGGACTCACCTGCAAATTGGGCCTGGAATGTCTTTGAAGAAGATGCCAGAATCGAAGTCGATCATCTCCAGCTGCCAGTGGCCAGGGCCAGGCAGAGGTTGTCATCCTTGAGGTTGTCCTTGCAGCCGCCCCACCTGGTACAGCTTCTCCAGGGGCTGCTTCTCCTTCCCTGGGGGCCAGACCAGGCTGTCTGTGCTCTGCCCAGGGACTCAGCCATCACTGAACCAGGACAGGTAAAACCAGGTCGAATGGTGGCTGCCAGTGCTTGCAAGACCAGCTCAGCTCCAGAACAGATGCTCCCATCTGATGACCCCTGCTCCATGGTACAAAAAATCTGGGTTTCTTTGCTTCTTGTGATCAAGAGATGTGTGTAGCTGTTTGATCAAAGGCTCCTGGATTAAATGGTGCCTGTGAATCTCTCCCATCTTCTAGGGCAGATGAACATCCTGCAGCCAAGGGTCATGGAACAGATCTTCCACAGATGGCCTGTCCAAGGAGCGCATGGATAAACACCAGCTGATAACATCTCGGCACTCTGGGGAGAGAAACCAGCAACCACCAGTCAGCTGGAGAAGGACCCTGTTTGCTTTGCCCCACTGTTCCCATGCCCAGGTGCTGCTGGATGTGCTCAGAACTGGGCCTAAACTTTCCAGACAACTCCCTGTTTTGGAGGAGAGCAAGAGAGCAGGACATGAGCCACCTCCTCAGCAGGTGCCAGAGCAGGATGCTCACGAGCCCACTGCTGTCTCCCAGCACTGGTATTCCCCGTGCCCAGACATGAGGATCCACCTTGAGAGAGCCCTTGTGGGAACTTGAGCTGGCCCCGGATGATGCCCGGGCCCCTCCTGAACGGGTGCTTCCCGCAGACCATCTGGTACAGCACGATGCCCAGGGACCAGATCGTTGCTGCCTCGCCGTGGTAGCATTTGCGGTAGGTCCATTCCGGGGGGCTGTAGGATGGTGTTCCTATGGAATACAGATGGAGCTCATCAGGGGAATGCTGCTGCTCCCAGAGCCTGGCCCCAGCATCCCTGGGCATGGGGGGGCTGCAGCAGTGGCACAGGGGGTGACCTGCTGCCTCCTTGCCAGCACCTGGCTCTTGTGTACAAATCTGGGGTTGGAAAAGAAGCCACTGGTACTGGGAGAGGGCAGTAGAAGCCCTGGGAAGGCCCAGCTAGGACACACAGAAGAAAAACCCAGCCAGTGGTGGGAAAAACCCACTCTCCTCCCTGCTTGCATTGCCCCCAGAAAACACTAATAAGCTAAGGCAAGCAAGAGCAGCAAAGCAGTCCAAGCCCTTCCTCGCCTGCACACCAAACTGAGCAGTGCCCAGGTCTGACCCCCCTCTCTGCCACCCCCATGGGGTTTGTGTCAGGCTGGCTGCCCCAGCTCCAGCCACGGCTGAGTGGCTGGTGAATGAGGTTGGCAGAGCTGGCAGCTGGCCCCCCTCTGACCCCCACCCAAGAGCAACTTGGCTGCAGAAGCAATGCCATGGCCTGCAGCAAAGGGGGAAATCCCTGGTGCCACAGCCAGGCTGGGCCATGAGATGCCCAGGAGCATCCCCCAGGCTCGGCTCACCTGCAAACTGCGTGTAGACTGTGTCCTGGAGGAAGGTGCCACAGCTGAAGTCAATCAGTTTGAGCTGCCCGCTGTCCAGGTCGATGATGATGGCCGGTTTGATGTCCCTGTGCAGGACCCCGCAGCTGCTGCAGTGACGCACGGCCTCCAGCACCTGGCGAAACAGCCCCCGCGCCTCCTCCTCCGGCAGGAATCTCCGAGCCGCGATGAAATCACGGAGGTCCTGACATCGCTCTGGACGCTCCATCACCAGCAAGAAGCAGCTGGGCAGCTCAAACCACTCCAGCAGCTGAATGACTCCAGGGAACCCAGTGGACACCTTGTCCAGGAGCACAATCTCCAGGGGCGCACGGGCGCCGTCGGGCTGCGCGAGGAGCACGATGCCGTCAGCGGGGCTGAGGCCCTGCCAGGGCTCTGGGGCTCCTCAGCCAGCCCTGGATGCTCTGCACCCCCCGCTCACCCCACGCCCGCTCTCCCTGCAGGGCTCCCGGCGGCTCCCACCCTGCCGGGCCCCGGCTCCTCTCCGCCCGGCACGCCCCGGCTTCTGCCGCTGGCCCCACTCACTCACCAGCTCGCCCCAGTGCTGGATGCGATTCCTGGGCATGCGCTTGATGGCGACCTGCGAGCCAAGGGGCAGCAGCGGGCTGAGCTCGCTGCCCAGCACGCCGCGCTCCAGCCTCCCCTTCCTCGTCTTCTTCTTCCTCCTCCTCCTCCTCCCTCCTCCTCCACCCCTGCCTCTGACCGGGGTGCCGTCCGCGAGCCGGGTGCCCGAGAAGACGCTGCCAAAGCCGCCGCTCCCCAGCAGCGAACCCATCCGGTACCGCTCCTGCAACGCCTCCTGCGCCTTCCCTGCGGGCGACACGCAACTGTCAGCGCTCGGCCCGGGGCCAGACACGGCCCCCGACCGTTCCCCGAGCGTCCTGAGCTGGGCATCCCCACCCACCCCGGGCCCCGGCGGAGCTCGGGCCGGGGGAGCCTCGGCGGGGGTGGCGGGAGTGGCCGCGCCGAGTGTGCCCTCCGCGGGTCCCGGGAGGAGCCGAAGACGGGGCCGGGGCCGGGGCTGGGACTGGGGCTGGGACTGGGACTGGGACTGGGGCTGGGGCTGGGGCTGGGACTGGGACTGGGACTGGGACTGGGACTGGAGCTGGAGCTGGGGCTGGAGCTGGAACTGGAACTGGAACTGGAACTGGAGCTGGAGCTGGAGCTGGAGCCGGAGCCGCGACTGGGGCCGGGACAAGCGGAGCCAAAGAAAAGCGATGCCTCCCCAGCCCCAGGCACTGTTGCCCAGCCAACAGCGCCACACCCAGGACAGCGAGAGGCGGGCGGAGACGAGACCGCGGCAAGACGAGCGGGGCCGGGGGCGGAGCCGGCGACGGGGCAGGGGTAGCCCCGCCCGGGGCCGGGGGCAGGCTTGGAACATGGCCCGGAAGGGGAAGAGGGGAGAAGGGAAGAGAGGGAGAGGATCCGGGAACGGGACACCGGGGAAGAGGGTGCGGGAATGCGGGACAGGGAGAGGAGGAACAAGAGATCCAGAGGATCTGTAGACTCGCTGCTTCTACTGCCGCTGTTGCTGCTGCTGCTGCCGCTGCTGCTCTCGCAACTGAAGCGCCGTGGCCGTTTGTCCGTGTGTTCGTTTCTCCGCGTGTTCGTTTGGCCGCGTGTCCGTTCCACGCTCGCCCCACTCGCCCCATGGCCGAGCCCCGCGCGCCCCGGGGGCAGCCCCTGAGTCTGTCCCGGAACGAGAACTTTGCCCTGTTGAGCCAAGCCCCGAGTCCTGACTCCCGCACGGTGACACGGGAATCCCCTGGGTCCCTGCTGTGCACTGGTCCTGCTGAGGCTCAGACACTCTCGGGGCTCATTCCCTGGCTGGAGGATTCCTGCCCGAGCCAAGCACTGCACTTATGTCTCCAGCATTGCTTTCCAGCAAAACCAGGGTAAGGCAAACTGTTTGTAGCTTATGATATTTTAGAGTGTCTAAGACTCACAAGTCATTGATCTTAGAGGTGAGATCCATTTGGACTTAATGGCATGGAGAAGCAGTGCAACACTAAAACACTAGAAAAGGGGAGCATAGAAATAAACACATGAAAACATCTCGGATTGTTTCTTTCCATTTTCATTTCACTTCTGGAAAGCTGTTTCACTTTTCCAAGAATCTTCTCCACAGTTCTGTCTGCTCTTTTCAAGAGCCTTTCGTGGAGAACGAGGTCGAGCTTCTGTCACAGGCTGTGCCACCAATGCAGCTTCTCTTGGCTTTCCACACTGTGTCTGCAGCACGAGTCCTGCAGCAAAGCAGGACAAATGTTTGGAGACCTTGACAACTTAGCCTTTCTTTTCCTTGTGGACTGGGCAGTTGTGCCATTCGTAAGGTTTTCATTGTGATTATTCCAAGCTTGGAAAACAGGAGGTGGTACCAGGAATTGTTAGGGAATGCAAGCCTGACTGAACTCAGAGAAAGAATCTCCAGAGCCTGCAGCTGGAAGTGGAGAGTTGTGTGATAATCATTCCCGTGTCTCCACGGACACCTGCAGAGTAACCTAGACCGTGAAAATGGGCTGACAGCCGTAGTTTGTTTCTGTGCTCAGTTTAGATCATTCTACATCTCTTGCCCTGGTATAAATCAAGAGCACAATCTGTTCATGATAAGCACTAGACCAAGCTGGACTGCCCAGAGTAGATGACAAAAAGAATCTCAAAAGGGGAAATGCAGGTGAACTTTGTGGACTTGGTGAACATTGTCTGCAAGAAGGGTAGTTTTTTCTAATAATTTCTAGTCCATTCCTTGTGCTTTTATCCTTCTGAGAAGGCCATTTGCATCCCAGATTCCTCATCAAAGGAGAACCCTGAGCTTGTGGAACTGTGTGTCTCTGCTCCTCTCAGGGACACTCAGAGTGAGACAGGAAGCAATTTTGAAGCAGTTGTATTAAAGCAAAACCAGTTATTAAGTAGAGATTGATATCATTCACCCAAACCAAAAACTTTAGCTCAGCCTGGAGCAGTGTCCTTGAGGGGTGTCCCCAGCCCAGGGAGGAAGGCCCACACCCCCCAAGGAGGGGAATGTCAGGACACGCTGCTGTTACAATCTGGGACGGGGCTTTTCCAGCCTGGGGTGCTGCCCTGTCACTCAGATGTGCCCAGGCTGTGCCAGCTGAGCAGCTCTGCTGAAGTTCTCAGTGGTGGCACTTGGTTGTTCCCTGCTCTGGGGATTTTCCCAGCTCTGCCACAGCTTCAGCTCCCTCTCAGGATGTTGAACTTTGGGACAGAGGAGTCGGGCTGGTTTCAGCATTATTCACCCCAAAAGCAGCATGACCCCCTCCTTCATTTCCCACTGGGGGCTTTGCAAACAGAGCCTTGTTGGAATTTGAGCCCATTGCAGGCAGAGCCTCCTGCTCCAGCAGGAACTGCCTTTCCTGGGCCATGGCCAGGCCAGGTCCTGCTGCAGGAAAAGCCCCAGGCAGCCCCAACACAGGGAAGGGCTCGGGGACAAATACAGAGTGCCATGGGGGACCTGTGCCAGGAATATTATCAAGACCGAGAATGGGACTGGGAATACGGGAGGGGGACCGGGAACGGAACCGGGAATAGGGACAGGAACCGAGAGTACGAGGTTTTGTTGAAGCAATGATTTTGGATAAGGGTTTAGTTTCTTTTCTAACGTCCAGTGGTGATAAAGATGGGCTTGGTGTTCTTCTGGGAATTTAGTGGAGAAAGGCTTCTCTGATGTTTCTAATTTCCTGTTTTATTTAGGTAGGAAATATTTAACTCTTCCCCTTGGGTAGGGGGCATCTCAAATGGGATGATGTAATTTGATCAGTCCTGCAGTGAGACTTGATGGCTTATTAACAGAAGATATCTTCCTGGGCAAAGGATGGGTCCTGGAAGAGATAAAAACAGCTGTTCCACCAAGCACAGCTGGCCTATTAACAGAGGATATTCCCCCTGGAGTTATGAGGGATAGGTCATGGAAGAGATAAGGAGCACTGCTCCACCTGGTTTTAACAAATAATGGTAGAATATATACACTTCTGGTTACATCTTGCATTGCAGCCTAAGGCATTATCCACTCCTTATTCTATTACCATCTGCATCATACCTAAATTAATTCCTTTTTTAAACTCTGCGAGATAAATAAATATTTAGATAGCTACACAGATAGACAGACAGATAGATACATACATACATACAATGAAAGTTTACACACACTTCTTGCTTAAGATTAGGTTTTTTTGTGGTTCACAACAGGTTTCTTTATCTTTCTGCATTACCTACCAAGTGTAACTAGGTTCTTGAGCAAGAACAATCTTACGGATTGGTTTGCCTTTGCTTGAGGTGGGACTAATCTAAACAATCTAAAATCCCTTTTATGTGCACTACAGGGACTTTATCCCCATCCACTGCCTGCAAGGGCTCAGACTGGGCAGGACTCGCTTGAGTGATGGACTCTCAGGTGTTGACTGTTTAGGTGGCTTCTGTTAAATTCATTTCTCAATTTTTAAAGGTTCCCCCACCAATTGCCTTTTGGATAGTTTTAAGTGGTCTGTTGTATAGTTCAACTTTCCTGGCAGCTGGAGTATGATAAGGGATATGATCTATTTATTCAATATCATGACTTTTGGCTCAGATGTTTATAAGGCTGTTCTTGAAATGGGTCCTGTTGTCTGACGATTCTCTCAGGGGTGCTGTGTCTTTATAGGACTTGCTTTTTTGGGCTTCAGACGGTGTTTTGAGTAGTAGTGTGAGGTACAGAGTGGGTTTCTAATGATCTAGTGGTGGCTTCTACAATTGTGATCACGTAGCACTTGCCTTGAGGGGTTTGAGGCAGTGTGATGTAGTTCATTTGCTGGGCTTCTTTATACTTATATTTGGAATACTGCCCCCCATATTAGAGAGGCTTTATGGGCTGGGCCTGTTTAATTTTAGCACATGTCTTACAGTTACAGATAACTTGAGAAATGCAATTTATAGTTAAATCTACTTTTCAGTTTTGTGCCTACTTATAGGTGGCATTTTTTTGCCTTAGTGCCTTGAAGCATTATGGGCCTATTGAGCTAGGAACAACTCTCCCTTATGTTGCTAATTTAAATTTATTGGTGACATCTCTATTTTTGCAGCTTGATCTACTTGCTTGTTGTTTTAGTGTTCTTTATTAGCCTGACTTTTGGGGATGTGGCTGTCTACATGATGGACTTTTACAGAGAGTTTGTCTGAGTGGCAATGTTTTTCCACTCATCAGCAGCCTCAATTGGTTTTCCTTTATCCTGTTAGCTGGCTTTTTTTTTTTACCTTTCCAGCTAACTCCACAGAGCATTGGTTACTATTTATGATTCAGTATGAGGGTAGAGCTTTGGCCACTTCTCTCTTTCAGTCATGTCCAGGCCCAGCTGAATGGTTTTGAGTTCAGCAGCTTGACCTGATTCACCTTCTCCTTCAGCAGCTTGTGCAACCTGTCCTGTGGGGTCCATGCAGCTGCTTTCCACTTCTGGTTCATCCCCAGGATGAGACAGAAACTGTCAGTGACAAGAGCACAGCGTGTTTCTTGTGCTGCTAGTTGGTTGTATGGTGGAGTTTTTTAGCCTGGGTTACTTGTTTCTTCTCGTTTTTGTTAATGAATCATTAAAAAAATCACCCCAAAAACATCAATAAAATCACTCAAGGACAACCTCAAAATCCCTCAAAAACCTCAATAAAATCCCTCAGGGACCCCCAAAAATCCCTCAAAAAAATCCCTCAATGGCCCCCCAAAATCACCCTAAAAACATCAAAAAAATCACTCAGAGACCCCCCATAAAATCACCCCAAAAACATCAATAAACTCAATCAGGGACACCCCCAAAATCAACCCAAAAACATCAATAAAATCACTCAGGGACCCCCAAAATTCCTCAAAAACCTCAATAAATTCCCCCAGGGACACCCCTAAAATCACCCCAAAAACCTCAATAAAATCCCTCAGGAACCCTCCAAAATCCCACAAAAACCTCAATAAAATCACTCAGGGACGCCCCATAAAATCACCCCAAAAAACTTAATAAAAACCCTCAGGGACCCCCCAAAATCCCTCAAAAACTTCAAGAAAATCTTTCAGGGATCCCCAAAATCCCTCAAATCTCACCCGGGATCTGTCAAATTCTCTCAATAAACAGCCCCGGATGCCATTTTCCTTTTTTCTCCCTTCACGGTAGCCGCGCTCTGATTGGCCCAGCGCCGTGAGGCCCCCGGCTCTCCCATTGGCTGAGCGTTTCCTTCATTTTCCATACACCCCTCTGATTGGCCATAGCTGGTTGCTGGGTGAGGAGCCGTGCTTTGATTGGCTGGCGGGAGAAAATGGGGCGGGATAAAGGGCGGGCTAGTATGAGGTGAGTGACATCGTGATTGGCTGAAAGGCCGCAATGGAGGCGGGGCTACCGAGGTGATAAAAGGGGCTGCGAGGCGCCGAGAGGCTCAGTCCGGAGGTGGCTGCCGTTGCGGATCACGGCGTCAGGGCACCGTTTAAGTCATTAATTTCTTAATTTAATTAATTCAATTTACTTAATTACTGGCGGGATGTTCGCGGTGACCATTAAGGTGCCCAATTAAGGCGCTAATTGGCGCTCTGGCGGAAAATTCGAGGCTGCTTTGGGCTTTAAAAAGGGAAGCCCGGGGGTGGCGGGAGGGTGGTTTAAAGCTCTTTTAAATGGAATTATTAATATATTTTCCAGATTTAATCCCTTAAGTAACTTATTTAATCGGTTAATTGGTTTCAATCGCGGCGTTCTGCTGCTTTTTTTTTTGAGGGTTTTCAGGTTTTTCTGGAGCAGCGATTTTAGAACTAAAATCGCGTTTTTTAAACGCATTTTTGCCTCAAATGTATCTGTCTCGTCTGCTTAATTAAATTAAATTTTGCTGCAGTTTAATATTTTTATTAGCAATTTATTGATTGAAGTTTTATAGATGGTTTTCAAGTTTCATGTTTTGTTAAACTCGATTTTTAACCTTTAAAAGTTTAAAGTTAATTAAAGCTTATTGCTGTTCAATTCAACTATTTAATTTAATACTTAATTAAATGCTTAATTAAATATTTATTCAATTTTGCGGTGAAGTTTTGGAGCTTTTTGAGGCATTTTCTGGCCGTTTCTCACGTTTTTGCCTTTGTATAATTTTAATACTGCGCTCATTGTGCCAAGGTTATGAATATTTAACTAAAATTAATTAATATTAATATTTAATAACATGTATTCAGAATTAGCAAATCTTATTTAAATTTTTTCGGGGGGTTTGGCCTTGTTTTAAGGTCAAAAATCCCCAGTTTTAACCATTAAATTAAATATATTTATAAAGTATTTATTTAATCTATTAAGTATTTATTAAATTTATTAAGTGTTTATTTATTGTTGCATTAAGTTTAAACGTCCATAAACAAATCAAATTAAATTTTAGGAGGATTTGGCTGCAAATTTCGCTCTTTTTTTCCCTTTAAATAGTTTTTAAAATTGCCTTTTGATAATTAATATTTAATTGATTAATATTCCCATTTAATTCATTAATTAAATAAAATTCCCATATTTTTACCACTTGCGATCAGATTTTCTCTTCTTTTTTTTTTTTTTTTTTTTTTTCCCAAACCGCCTCGTTTCTCAACCTCCCCCGAATTTTTCCAAATTAAAAAAATTAATTAAAAACCTTTTGCAAATAATTAATTAATTCATTAATTAACCGGGACGAGTTTCCATCATGTTCAACTACCCCGAGGTGCTGCGGAGACACTCGGGCTGCTTCGGGACCATCTGGTGAGAAAAAATTTGGAATTTTGGGGGCTTTTTTGGGATTTGGGGGATTTTTTGGGGGATTTTTTGGGGGGATTTTGGGGGTTTTCTGGGGATTTTTGAGGATTTTTTTCGGGGGTTTTTGGAGATTTTTTGGGGATTTTTTTTGAATATTTGGGGGATTTTTGGGGATTTTTTGAAATTTTTTGGGGGATTTTTTGGGAATTTTAACAGATTTTTTTGGGATTTTTTGAAAATTTTTGAGGGATTTTATGGGGGATTTTTGGGGATTTTTTGGGATTTTTGGAAATTTTTGGGGGATTTTTTGGGATTTTTTTGTGGGAATATTTTGGTATTTTTGGGGGATTTTTTGGGGATATTTTTGGGGATTTTTTTGGGATTTTTGGGGGATTTTTTGGGGATTTTGGGGGAGGATTTTGTGTCTGTTTCTATGGATTTTGGGGAATTTTCAGTGGATTTTGGGTGGTTTTATGTTATTTTTTAGCTCATTTTGGGTCATTTTTATGCGGATTTGGGTCATTTAGGGTCAATTTTAGCTCATTTCGGGTGATTTTTCAGTGGATTTGGTAACGTTTTGGGGGGTTTTGGGTAATTTTCTGTCAATTTTTGCTTATTTTGGGTCATTTTTATGCTGATTTTGGGTCATTTTGGGAGGATTTTGGTTCAATGTCATTTTTAGCTCGTTTTGGGTCATTTTCGGTGGATTTTGGGGCATTTTATTTAAATTTTTAGCAGATTTTGGATCATTTTAATGCAGATTTTGGGTCATTTAAAATCAAATTTAGCTGATTTTAGGAGAATTTTGGGTGAATTTTGCGTCATTTTTCTGTGGATTTTGAGTCATTTTGGGGGATTTTAGCTCATTTTTGGTGAATTTTAGGTAATTCCAAACAGATTAGACATGGAATTTGGGTCATTTCTGCCTGATTTTGGTCAATTTTGGGGTGATTTTTGCAATGGGTTTGGGGGAAAATTTGGGTAATTTTTTGGGGAAATTATTTTGAATTTCGGGGCGATTTTTGGGGATATTTTTGGGGAGTTTCAGGGGGATCTGGAGGGATTTTTGGGTGGATTTTGGGTGATTTTTGGGGTTTTTTTCAGGCTTGCAGCCACCTGCCACTCTCGCCTCCTCCGCCGGGAGTACCTGGGGGTGGATGTGCCCAAAATCCCCCAAATTCACCCCAAAACCCCCAAATTCACCCCCAAATATTAAACCTTCACATTTACCCCCCAAACCCCCCAAATTCTGCTCAAAAAGCCTGTAAAAACCCCCCAGATTCTCCATTTTTTATCCCATTTTTCCCATTTTTTTCCCAATTTTTTTTTCCAGATTTTTCACCATTATCCTTTTCCCTCCTTTTTCCTCTTTTTCTTTTTCCACATTTTTTCCTCAACTTTATCCCATTTTTTCCCTAATTTTCCCCATTTTATCCCACTTTTTCTTAATTTTTTCCAATTTTTTTCCCAAATTTTCCCCCCAAATTTTCCCCCCAATTTCCCCCCATATTTTCCCCAATTTTCCCCAATCACATCCAACTTTCCTCAAATTTTTAATTCCAATTTTTTCCTAATTTTACCCCATTTTTAATGCAATTTCCCCCCATATTTTAATTCGTTTTTACAAAAATCCCCAGATTTTTTAATCCCTATTTTTCCCCAAATTCCCATTTTTTTAATCCCCCCCCTTTCTCCGCATTATTTTGCCCCCCCATCAATCACGACTTGGCCCCGCCCAGCGCCGCCGTGACCTCGTTCGTGATTGGCTGAAGTGGTTGGGAGGCTCCGCCCCCTCTTGCCGGGGCCCCGCCCCCTCGCTGCTCACTCTATTTGGGCGCGATGCTGCAGCTCGGTCTCGCGAGAGTTTACAGGAGGCAATGCCAGCACCTGCTCGGTAGGCGGCGCCACCCGCGGGATTATGCTAAAGAAGGGGCGGGGTTATGCAAATGTGGGGTTCAGGCACGGGTGATTTTGAGGTTTTTGGAGGGGAATTTTTGAGGGAATTTGAGGAATTTTTGGGGAAAGTATTGGAAAGATTTTTAGGGGAAGTTTTGTGATGGATGTGGAATTTCGGGGAGAATTTGGAGATTTTTTGGGTCATTTTTGTGATGGATTTTGGGGATGGATTTGGGATTTTGGGGATATTTGGGGAGAATTTGGAGATTTTTTGGGTCATTTTTGGGATGGATTTGGGTAAATTTTTAGTGGAAATTTTGGAGGGATTTTGGGGGGATTTTTAGAGGGAATTTTAGGTGTTTTGGGGAAATTTTGGGGTGGATTTAAGGAAATTTTGGTGGATTTGGGGGGGAATTTTTGGGATTTTGGTGGGAATTTTTGGAGCAGTTTTGGGGGGATTTTTGGGTAATTTTGGAGGGAATTTTTGGCAATTTTTGGGACAATTTTGGGCTTTTTGAGGGCTTTTTTAGTGGAATTTTGGGTTATTTGGGTGATTTTGAGGGATATTTGGGGAGATTTTTGAAGGGATTTGTTGGAATTTTTGGGGCATTTTTAGGAGTTTTTGGGGTCTTGAAGAAAAAATTTTGGGCCAATTTTGGGGTGATTTTGAGGCAATTGTGGAGATTTTTTTGGAGGAACTTCGGAATTTTGAGGGGTTTTTTAAAGGGTATTTTTGGGAAGATTTTTGAGTGAAATTATTGGGAGTTTTATGGAATTTTTGGGTAATTTTAGGGGGTTTTTGAGGGGATTTTGGGGGATATTTTAAAGAATTTTTGGGGTCTTGAATAGAAATTTTGGGGTGGATTTGGAGGAATTTTGGCAAGATTGTTGAATTATTTTGGGGGCATATTTGGGGAAATTTTGAAGCGTGTTTGGGGTGGGTTAAGAGTAAATTGGGGGAAATTTGGAGAGAATTTTTGGAGGATTTTGGGGAGGAAATTTGGGGAAATTTTGGGTGATTTTGAGGGATTTTTGAGGGAATTTTAAGGCGATTTTTGGAGTGAATTTGGGATTTTGGGGGGAATTTTGGGTTTTTTGAGGGGATTTTTGGGGAAATTTGGGGTTTTGGGGCAATTTTGGGAAGATTTTTGGGGGGATTTTGGAAAAAAAATGGGATCTCGAATGGAAATTTTGGTGGATTTGGGGCATTTTTGGACATTTTTGGGCCATTGTTTTCCAGGATTTCGCATTTTTGGGACATTTTAGTGTTTCATGGTTGATTTTTGGGCGGATTTTGGGGCAGTTTTGGGTCATTTTTGCAGAATAAGTTTCAGTGATTTTGGAGAGGCTGAATCGGGTGCAGCGCCCCCTGCTGGACATCGATGTCACCCCCCCCCCCCCCCAGGATGTACCAAAAATTCACAAAATTCACCCCAAAAATCTCCCAAAAATCCCCCCAAATTCACCCAAAATTCTCAAAAAAATCCCCCCAAAATTCACCCAAAAATCCAAAAAAATTCACCCAAATTCCCTTAAAGATCCCCTGGGTGGAGATGGAAGGGAATTTTTAAAAATATCAAAAAATCCCCCAAAATTCAGCAAAATTAATTTCCCAAAGTCCTCCGAATTTTCCCCCAAAATCCCCCCTAAATCCACATCAAACTGTCCAAAATCCCCCCAAAAAATCACCCAAAAATCACCCAAAAATTCCTTAAAGATCCCCTGGCTGGAGATCAAGGGAATTCCAAAAAAATATCAAAAAAAACCACCAAAAAATGCCCCAAAATTCAGCAAAATTAATTTCTCTAAATCCTCCAAAATTTTCCCAAAAATCCCTTCAAAATCCACTCCAAACTTAACAAAATCCCCCCAAAAAATCACCAAAAATTCGAAAAAAATTCACCCAAAAATCCCTTAAAAATCCCCTGGGTGGAGATCAAGGGAAAAAAAAAAAAAAAAAAAAAAAAAAAAAAAAATCAAAAAATTCCCCAAAAATTCAACAAAATTAATTTCCCAAAATACTCCAAATTTTCCCCAAAAATCCCTTCAAGATCCACTCCAAACTTTCCAAAATCCCCCCCTAAATCCCCTAAACTGCTTCAAAATCCCCCAATTTTCCCCCCAATTTTCCCCCAGTTTTCCTCCAATTTTCCCAAATTAATTTTATTTTCTTCCCATTTTTTTTCTCATTCCAGGGCTCTGCTGCTCCCAGATTCCAGAGCTTTGATGGAAGAGCTGGAGGCAGCTCCTGATCCTTTCTTTGGGATAATAGGGATGGGGCTGCCCCAGGTGAGGAAGAAATTCTCCTTTATGAACCCAAATTCTCCTTTATGAACCCAAATTCTCCTTTATGAACTCAGATTCCCAATTTTTTCCCCCATATTTTCCCCCATATTTTCCCCCATATTTTCCCCCATATTTTCCTCCATATTTTCCTCCATTTTTCCCATTTTTCCCCATTTTTTCCCCATTTTTTCCCCATTTTTTCCCCATTTTTTTCCCCATTTTTTCCCCATTTTTTCCCCATTTTTTCCCCATTTTTTCCCCATTTTTTTCCCATTTTTCCCATTTTTTCCCCATTTTTTCCCAATTTTTTCCCATTTTTCCCCAAATTTTTCCCATTTTTCCCCTTTCTTATCCCATTTTTCCAATTTTTTATCCTATTTTCCCAATTTTATCCCATTTTTTCCCCAATTTTTCCCCAAATTCTCATTTTTTCCCCAATTCCCATTTTTTCCCAAATTCCCCTGAAATTCTCACTTTTTTTCTCCGTTTCTCCCCATTTTTCCCAATTTTTGTGGTTTTTTTCCCCATTTCCAGGTCGAGGAGCTGCTGCCACCCCCTGAGGTAATTGAGGCACCCCCAGGTGGGACCAAAAAACCCCAAAATTTACCCCCAAATTCCCCTGAAATTATCTCAAAAATCCCCAAAATTGACCCCAAAATTCCCCCAAAACTTCACCCAAAATCCCCAAAATTCCCCCCAAAATTATCCCAAAATCCCCCAAAACTTCAGCCAAAATCCCCCTAATTTACCCCAAAATTCCCCTAAAATTATCCCGAAATCCCCCTAATTTACCCCAAAATTGCCCCAAAATGATCCCAAAATTCCCCCAAAAATTCACTCCAATTCCCCCAAAATTTCACCCAAAATTCCCCAAAATGCCCCAAAATCCCCTAAAATGATCCCAAAATTCCCCCAAAACTTCACCCAAAATTCCCTTAAAATTATCCCAAAATTCCCCATAACGTCACCCAAAATTCTCCCCAAATCCCCCAAAATTCCCCTAAAATTATCCCAAAATTCCCCCAAACCTTCACCCAAAATTCCCCCAAAATTTTCCTAAAATTATCCCAAAAATTCCCTGAAAACTTCACCCCAAAATCCCCCAAATTTGCCCCAACATTCTCCCAAAACTTCCCCCAAAATCCCCAAATTTCCCCTAAAATTCAAAAATCCCCCAAAATTATCCCAAAATTCCCCTAAAATTATCCCAAAAATTCCCCCAAAACTTTACCCAAAATCCACCAAATTCCCCCAAAATTCCCTAAAATTATCCCAAATTTGCCCCAACGTCCCCCCAAAATTTCACCCCAAATCCCCCAAAATTATCCCAAAATTCCCCAAAACTGCACCCAAAATCCCCCCAAATTCCCCCAAAACTTCACCCAAAATTCCCCAATTTTGCCCCAAAATTCCCCTAAAATTCCCCCCAAATTCACCTAAAATTATCCCAAAATTCCCCAAAATCCCCAAATTCCCCCAATTCCTTAGAGCGCCCCCTGGTGGCCACGCCCGAGTCCATCACCCTGCGGGAGCCGGAGCTGCCCCTCCCCCCCCGGCCCTGCCCGAGGTGAGAAACCCCCAAAAATTTGGGGAAATTTTGGGGGTTTTTGGGACATTTTTAGGGTTTTTTTTAGAAGGAATTTTGGTGGATTTTTGAGAAAATTTTGAGGAATTTTGGGTCATTTTCGGGGAATTTTGGGGACAGTTTTTAAGAAAATTTAGGAAAATTTGGGGGATTTTTGGGTCATTTTTGGGGACAATTTTTAAGAAATTTTTAGAAAATTTGAGGGATTTTGGGAGAATTTTTAGGGAATTTTGGGGACAATTTTTAGGAAATTTTGGGAAAATTTGAGGGATTTTGGGAGAATTTTTGGAGAATTTTGGGTCATTTTTAGGGAATTTTGGGGACAATTTTTAAGAATTTTTTGGGAAATTTGAGGAATTTTGGGAGAATTTTGGGGAATTTTGGGGACAATTTTTAGGAAATTTTGGGAAAATTTGAGGGATTTTGGGAGAATTTTGGGTCATTTTTAGGAAATTTTGGGGAAAATTTTTAAGAAATTTTTGGGAAATTTGGGGGATTTTGGGAGAATTCTTGGGAGAATTTTTCGGGAGGTTTGGGGACAAATTTAAACAAATTTTTAGGAAATTCTTGGGGATTTTGGGACTAATTTGGCTGAGTTTTTGGGACTATTATGGGATGTTTTTAGGATATTTTGAGTGAATTTTGGCTGATTTTGGATCCCAGGGGAGCTTGAGCTGCTGCTGGAGCCTGAAGGTCAGAGATCACCAAGGGGTCACTCAGGGGTCAAGGTTATTTTGGATAATTTTTGATTCATATTTATTTATTCTGAGTCTTTTTTTGTTCATTTTTTGTTATTTTAAGGTATTTTTTTCCAATTTTTGGTCATTTTCAGGTAAATTTGGTAATTTTTTGGTCATTTTGAGTAATTTTGGATAATTTTGATTTTTTCTGGGTAATTTTTTGTTATTTTTAGACAATTTTGAGCCATTTTTCGGGTTTTTTTGTTTAATTTTGTGTCATTTTAAATTTATTTTTATTAATTTGGGGTTTTTTTTTGTAATTTTGGGTCATTTTAGGGGGTTTTTTTAGGTAATTTTATGTCATTTTAAATTTATTTTTATCTATTTGGGGGTTTTTTTGGTAATTTTGGGTCATTTTTGAGTAAGTTTTAATTTTTTCTGGGTATATTCTGGGGATTTTTTTTTGTTATTTTTAGACTATTTTGGGTCATTATTGGGAGATTTTGGGCCATTTTTGGGGTTTTTTTTGTTAATTTTGTGTCATTTTAAATTTATTTTTATTCATTAGGGTTTTTTTTGTAATTTTGGGTCATTTTTGAGATATTTTGGGATTTTTTTTTAGGAGTGGGTAAATTTTGGGGTTTTTGGGGTTATTTTTGGGGGTTTTTTGGCTAATTTTCGGTCAGTTTTGTCTCCCCTTCCCCCAGTAGAAGCACCAGAGCTGGAGCTGCCCCTCCCCCCATGTGAGAAATTTGGGGGGATTTGGTTAAAAAAATGGAAATTTTGAGAAATTTGGGAAGTTTGGGAGGAGAATTGGGTCAAAAATTGGGGGAATTTTGGGGAAAATTTGGGAATTTTGAGTGAAAAATGGGGCAAGGATTGGAAATTTTGGGAAAATTGGGAAAAAATTGGGAAAGGAAATGGGAAAAATGAGAAAATTTGAGAAAGAATTGGGTAAAATTTTGGGAAAATTGGGAAAGAAATTGGAGGAAATTTGGTGAAAAATTCGGGGAAAATGGGAAAATTTGGGGAAGAAATGAGAAAAATTTCAGGGGGAAAATGGAGAAAGAGAATGGAGAAAATTTTGAAAAAATTGGGAAAAAATTGGGGAAGAATTGGGAAAAATTTGGGAAAATTGGGAAATAAATTGGGGGAATTTGGAGGGAAATTGGGGAAAAATTGGGGAAGAAATTGGAGGAAATTTTGGGGGAAAATTGAAAAAGAATTGGGGAAAAAAAGGGGAAATTTGAGGGGAAAATTAGGAAAGGAATAGGGGGGAAATTGGGATAAGATTTGGATAAAATTGTGAAATTCGAGAACAATTGAAAATTGGGAAAAAATTGAAAAAAATTACAGAAAATTTGGGAAAAAATTGAGAAAATTGGGGGAAAATTTGGGAAAAATTTGTAAATTAGGAATTTGTTCTGCTCCTCTTCCTCCTGCAGGCCCCACCCCCCCGAGGCTCCACCCCTCCCGCCTCTGCCCCTCCCCCGCCAGTGCTGGCCCCGCCCCTTGCCCTGGCCCTGCCCCCTCCCTGGCGGCGCTGGCCCCTCCCCCCCCCCCCTGGGACCCCCAGACCCAAATCCCGGCCCAAGAAATTCGGGAGGGGCTGGAGGAGCCTCAGAGGGACTGCAGGGAAAGGGTGAGTGACCTCTGACCCCCGAGTGACCCCTGAGTGACCCCTGAGTGACCTCTGACCCCTGAGTGACCCCCAGGGGCTGGTGGAGCTGCCCCACAGATCCCGGTGCCCCCCAAGTGACCTGCTGGGCACAGCCTGCCATGGTGAGACCCCAAAATCCATCCCATAATCCTCAAAATCCACCCCATAAACCCCAAATCTACCCCATAGACCCCAAATCCACCCCGAGACCCCAAAATCCACCCCATAAACCCGAAAATCCACCCCATAAACCCCCAATCTACCCCATAGACCCCAAATCCACCCTGAGACCCCAAATCCATCCCATAAACCCCAAAATCCATCCCATAAACCCCAAATCCATCCCATAGACCCCAAATCCATCCCATAGATCCCAAAATCCATCCCATAGATCCCATTCCTGCCCCACAGTTCCCAAATCTGACCCATAGATCCTGATCCTTCCTCATTGATCCCATTCCTGCCCCATAGATTCCCTGCCCCACAGATTGATCTCATTTCTGCCCCACAGATTCCCTGCCCGATACATTGATCCCATTCCCTGCCCCACACATTCCCTGCCCCACAGATTGATCCTATTCCTGCCCCATAGATTTCCCTGCCCCACACATTCCCTGCCCCAGATTAATCCCATTCCTGCCCCATAGATTCCCTGCCCCACCCACTCTGACCCCATTCCTACCCCACAGATTCCCTGCCCCACAGATTGATCCCATTCCTACCCCATAGATTCCCTGCCCCACCCACTCTGACCCCATTTCCTGCACCACACAGTCCTTGCCCCACACATTTCTCTGACCCACAGACTGATCCCATTCCTGCCCCACAGATTCCCTGCCCCATACATTGATCCCATTCCCTGCCCTACACATTCCCTTACCCATAGACTGATCTAATTTCTGCCCCATAGATGTCCCTACTCCATACATTGATCCCATTCTTGCCCCACACATTGATCTCATTCCTGCCCCACAGATTCCCTGCCCCACAGATTGACCCCATTCCTACCCCATAGATTCCCTGCCCCACCCACTCTGACTACATTCCCTGCCCCACACATTCCCTGTCCCATAGATTGACCCCATTCCTGCCCCATAGGTTGCCTACCCCACACATTGATCCCATTCCCTGCCCCACACATTTCTGTGCCCCACAGATTGATCCCATTCCTGCCCCATAGATTCCCTGCCCCACACATTTCCTGCCCCAGATTAATCCCATTCCTCTCCCATAGATTCCCTGCCCCACCCACTGACCCCATTCCCTGCCCCACACATTCCCTGCCCCATAGATTTCCCTACCCCATACATTCCCTGCCGCACCCACTCTGACCCCATTCCCTGCCCCACACATTCCCTGCCCCATAGATTTCCCTACCCCATACATTCCCTGCCCCATAGATTCTGACCCCATTCCTGCCCCATAGATTCGCTGTCCCACCCACTCTGACCCCATTCCCTGCCCCACACATTCCCTGCCCCATAGCCTGATCTCATTTCTGCCTCATAGATTTCCCTGTTCCATACATGGATCCCATTCCCTGCCCCACACATTCCCTGCCCCATAGATTTCCCTACCCCACACATTCCCTGCCCCGTAGATTCTGACCCCATTCCTGCCCCACAGATTCCCTGCCCCCCAGATCCATTTCCTGATCCTGTTCTTTGTTTCTCTCTCCCCCAGCTCCTCTCCCCCCTCAGCTGCTCCAGTTTTGGGGTCGCTGCTTCCGGCCCCTCCCCCACCCTCGGCCCTTGGAGCCACCCCCGGAGCTGCCCAGCGAGGTGGAGGTGGGGCTGCCCCAAAAATCTCAAAATTCCTGACCCAGAAATCCCAAAATTCCCAAAATTCCTGACCCAGAAATCCAAAAAATTCCCAAAATTCCTGACCCAGAAATCCCCAAAATTCCAAATTTCCCAAAATTTCTGACCCAGAAATGTCCCAGTCTGGGGTTTCTCCTTTGCCCTGAGATCACCCCAGAGGGACACGAAGGTGGTTCAAACCCTGGTTTTCTCTGAAGCCGCCGAAGAGAGATTGCTGGAGACGGTTTTCTCTTTTTCCAGGGATTGTTTATTGTTTCATATCTCAGGGACTTTTTGCCTGGCCAGCAGGGTCTGCTCAGCCTGGCATCCATGGTGGAATCTGCCTGGTGAAGGCAGGGCTTATCTTATATAGTTTGTATTACGTATTACATGTTTACAAATTTTTTCCCAATACAATACAATTTTATTAAATGGTCCAGCCCTGACCCCATCCAATCCAAGAGTGCCAACATGTCACCCAACATGGATGGCATAGAGAAGAAGGAGCAAAAGTTGTCCACCCCTCAAATTCTCCATCTTGGCCACATGTCCCTTATCATAAATATTCCAAAAAACCTATTTATCTATGTTCTGAAGGTCTAATTTACACTTTACTAATTTTGGTGGCTTGTTTCCATTCTCTTTGTGCTGACAACTTCCCCCAGGGGTTAGAATTCAGCACCTGTGACACCAGGGTCTCACTCAGAGGTCTTGAGACTCTTGCCAGGGGGGTTTTGAGACCCCCAAGGAGGCCAGGGGTATGCCCTGGGCTCCCACACAGGTCCAGAGGGAGGGGTGGCATCCTGGGGTCTCAGTCTCTGATGATGGTCTTGAGGCAGATCAGAGAAAACTTTGGACTGACTCTTACACAGAAGCAGTATCTGATTCAGTTATCCCCAAATCTGCATCCTGAATAGGCCAAAGGCCTTGCACTCTAAGTCCAGTGTAGAAGTTTTGTTGATGCCTCTCTTTCTTCCACAGAATATGGAAAAACCCAAAATTTTATGGTCACTGTACCCCAAATAGATTCTGACCACCACATCTCTCACCAGCCCTTCTCTCTTTGTGAACAGCAGGACACAGAGCGTTCCTGGGGAGTGGGAAGAGAAGGACACCTCCCCAAAGTGCAGCCTGGAAGGTTCAGCCTGGAGATGAGGAAGCAGCACAGTCCCTGCCAGGGCAGAATGTTGGTGGCCCAGGTGTCCCAGCTGAGGCTGGGCCATGCCATGGCTCCGTGTGCCAGGAGCCGGCAGCGCTGGGTGCAGGGAGCCCAGGGAGGGCACAGCAATGCTGGGCTGAGAAATGCTGGGGGGACAGAGAGATGGGCGCGTGCAGCCAGCCAGGGAAAAGCCTAAACAACAAACTCTACTCAGGAGCCAAATGCTCAATACAGGCTGCCTGGAATGATGTCACCTTTCTACAAGCTACAGTATAACCAGAAATTATCTCTGTAAGCAGAATTTTCTGAGTCTTCCAACTGAATTCTCTGTCCCCATCCTTTCCCTGGATCTCTGTTGCAGATGGAAATTGATGGTGCCATTGTCACCTTGAACCCCTCTCTTGAATGCAGACAGTTTTCCCCAGGTGTGTTAAGAAGTTGTTGCTCAGTGTCTATGCAAAGCTTTTGTATCCTCATGGAACTAACTGTCTCCATGGAAAGGAGACAATTGTGACAGTTTGCAGCCTCACAGAAACAAGGTTCCATTGTGACACTGAGGGGAATTAGAGAATCAAGGAGACCATTGTGACACAGCAATGCCATAGGGAACCAATGGTCCATTGTGATAATGCAGATCCAAGGAGACCGTGGTGATACTATGGGACCTCATGGATCCAAGGGGCCACTGCGATACTGGAGAACTTCATGGAACCCATGGTCCAGTGTGACATTGCAGCGCCTCATTGGAACAAAGGAATCATTACTGACAGCACAGAAACTCCTGGAACCAAGGGGCTGTGGTGACACAGCAGGGCCACATGGAACCAAGGAGTGACCAGTGACCAGTGACATAGGAACCTTATTGAACTGATGGTCCATTATGACACTGCAGAAACAAGAAGACCATTGTGACACTATGGAAACTCAGGGAACCAAGGGGCCATTGTGACACTCCAAGGCTTCGTGGAACCAGGGAGATCATTGTGACACTCCAGAACCTCAGGGCACTAAGGGTTTATTGTGACACAGCAGGGTCCCATGGAACCAGCTGTCCATTGTGACAATGCAGATCCCATGAGACCATGGTGACGCTCGGGAAGCTCATGGAACCAAGGGTCCGTTGTATCCTGGTTTGGAGGACAGGCGTCTGCCAAGAAAGGCAGAAGCTTCTCTTTGAAATGGAGAAGGTAAACCCCCCCCCCTCTAAATTACTGTAATTTTGAAATTAAGGGGCTCTCAAGCAAAGATATGGGAATTAGGAATAAAAGTTCTTTGCTAGGAAAATTAAAATAGAAATACAGTATTACAACGAACAATCCCATAACACTGACAGAGTCAAAGTACAACCTGACACCCCGTCAGTCAGAGTGTTGGTAGCAGTCCAATTAAAAGGTGGCTGCAGCCCTCCTGGAGTGACAGATGTGGTTCAGCTGAAGCAATGCTCCTGTAGAAAAAGTGCAGTTTTCCTCTGAAAGTCCAGAGATGATGTGGAAAGGTCTGGCTTTCCACTGGAATCCAGTGGAAAGAAGGTACCTTGTTGTTCAAAATCTCAGTTTTTATCTAGGTAGGAAAGGCTTGGCTCCTCCCCTTGGCTGGAGCATCTTCCAATGGGATGATGTAATTTTATCAGTCATACAGTGGGACTTAATGGCCCAACAGCAGATGATGTCTTCCTGAAGGGAGGATGGGTTGTGGAAAAGATAAAGATGATTGCCCCACCTAGTCTTAAAGATGGCCCATTAGCAGATAGTATGTGCCACAGATATAAGGGTCACTACCCTACCCAGCTTCAACACATGGTGATAGAATACACATTTTTGTATTTCTGCAACCCAAGACACCTGAAAAGTTCTCTGTGTTTGTGGTTGCTTGTGTTTCCTTGACTGCTGCTACTAGAGTCCTGGCTCTTATTTTTTGTTTTTCCTTATCTCTTCTAACATACACTTTTTGTGCTTCCCATAACTCCTGAAGCCCCCTATCCTGCCAATCTTCCAGTTTTTACAGCTTCTTGCTGATATACCCTCAAGACTTAGCTATGAATTGTGTTTTCAAAAGGACCTGCCCTGCTGCTGTATTAGGGTCTATGCCTGAGTATAACTGCAAATCCTTTCTTAGTCTCTCTAGCCATTCTGTCTGGAACTCGTCCTTCTCTTGGTGCTCACTCAGAGCTTTCCCTATGTTTTGTCCCCTAGGCACCTGAATTCCTTGGATGATCATCCACCTGAAATCCTTCCTGTTCTGCCCATGTTCCACCTCCTGATTATTCCAGTTTGGATCTCCCAGAGGCCATTTCTGATCTCCCTGTTCTGGCCCCTGCTTATCTCCATTCCAAGCCTCTATTTCTGACTGTTTAATCATTTTTCTCTCTTCCATTCTAAACAAGATTCTTAAAATAGGCTGCAATTACACCCCTTCCCCAGGTGAACCCACAGGGCTGCATATTTACTTTTCTCCTGCTTAGGAGGTTCTTTTGAATTCACAAATAGATTTAAAGCTTGACAAATCTAATCTTCAAATGATTTAAACTCTGCCCAATATAAATTGTCTGCATAGATCTTTTCCTTCATCTATTTAAACATACAATAATGGATCATTTTCTGCTTGCTTTTTCCTCTTTGAGATTCCCTTGTACCCCAGTATTGTAACATGATCCCCAGTGGACTGTCCTGAGGAATACTGTTCCCCTACTGGGAACCCCCCTCTTGGTTCCCAGGCATACCGGGTTCTTGTGAATTTTTCTCATAATTCACAACCCCTTGGTCAGAGGTCTTACTCTTCCTCTGACCCGTCTCTGGTGGCAAAAGACTAAGAAATCCCTTATATCTTCGTGTCCCATGCTCTCCCTCATTTGTTTAGTGGTTCAATTTTCTCACTCAATATTTGCACATAAAATATTTACAATATTTTATCTTTTGCCAACTACTTGTTCCCCTCCTAGCTCTCTAATTTCCCTTCTCAATCTATTTTCCCTAACTTTTCTGGCCACTTTCTTCAAACCCTTTAACCACATACAATTTTCACCTGTGTTTCTTCTAAAGGATAATTTAACTGAACTTAAGTCATTTCCCTCAAAAATCATCTCTTTGAGTGTCAGCCAGCTCTCTTCTCCTTAAAGACTCTTTCTGTGAGTTCTTGGGCTGGGACCTTCCCTCCCAGTCCCTCCTGGGGTCTTCATTTGTTCTTCCCTTTTGCTTCCCTTTTTTCCTGGCCAGCCTCCTCATGGAGAACTGAAAATTTGGTACTGGGAGGCCCCACCGGCTTTGGCTATCGAACCATCTCAAATATTCCTCCCTCACACACACAAGCACACAGTTGCCACCCCTTTACCCAACCCCGTGGTACTTACACAGTCTGTTTTCCCGCGGTTTTTGTGCACAAGACATTTTACGGGCACTTTACCTTTTGCTGGCACTCCTCCAGGAGCCTTCTTTTAGTGTGCATCCTATTGCTAGCTTCTTTTGCTTATGCTTCATTTTAATTTGGAACTCCTTCTCCAAGAGAGCCTGGTCTAGTCTTGGGACCACCTTAACAACTGGTGGGGAGCTCTTTCCCAAAACTAGCTACTCTTCCTTTGGACTGAGTTCCCAGGTTTCACCACCAAATTGTGAATGATGTTCTATTTGTTCAATGAGCCAAACAACAAGATAAAATTTAGCAGCAATTTTTAAGAGAAGCAATTGTGTATAAAAGAATATAACCAAAGTATATTAAATACATATAATTGAGTATATACAAAATTTGGTAGTGAATAATTTAGTATAATTGAGGTTCAAATAAAGCATAAGCAAAACCAACTGGGGTTACACTGACCAGGGGTAGGGTTGGGTTTAGCCCTTCCTCCCATATCAAAGCAATCAAGTTAAAAATCTCACTTACATACTGTATGTTAATACATATTAATACAGAACGTTCTGGAAAGCTCTTCCTCGTTTCTATATCCAAAATCGACATCACTATGTCATGTTGCACATGCTCCACTAGTAGTTAGGGGTCTCTCATCCTTTCCCAGGTCTTTATTTCCAGTGAAGTCTCTGTGTCCTCCTCTTCTGTGTCTGCTGTTAAACCTTGCAGGTAGTGAAAGCACACTAAGCTTGGGGTTATGTAACTAAGCATATGTTCCCACATCCAAGTGCCCAGTGCCTGGAATCATCCCAATTTGGCCCATTCTAAGGTCAAAACTTTTTATTTCTAGATGCTGTTTTTAAACCTACATGCTTCTAATGGAGCATCTGTGGGGGTGCGGAGCCGCTTGTGGAGGAATAGTGAGGGGATCAGCCAGCCAATCAATGCGATTGATAAAGCATAATCCAACTTTATTGTGAGCATCAGACAGTTTTATAGCCCAACATAGCATAAATCAGCATTATTCATATTAGTACAATCTTATTGGTTTTTACTATGTACGCCTTCTCTTATTATTGGTTATTGCAAGTGTGAGATAGTCACGCCTACTGAATTTCTAGCCAAAAAAGCATACGTGCTATCCCGCTGCTCCTACTTCCCTTATACTTATTGCTATATAGTATCCATCCCAGGGTTATACCTCGCTTGCTACGTGCTTCCCTGGAAGTTAAGGCCTTGATTGAACAATGGGCATATGTATTACTTATCGACTAACTCTGCAAATTATGCTAGCTCTATTGCTTTTGCAAACGTCTCTTAAAAGCAAACACTGCTGCTCAGCAAAATCTGCTTAAGAGCAAGGCCTAGCTACTACTTAGCAGGAGCTGCTCTCCTGCAACAAGGCCTCAGCCGAGCCATATCCCCAGTTGTGTCCATGGCTTTCTAACCAATTCTCAACAACTAAAAACAAAGGAGAGCTCTCTCTCACTGCCCATCCATGCTGCAGACAACACAGTCAGGAGAAGGAAAGCTAAAGCTCTTATCTATAGATTTTGAAAGCAACTGCCTCAGACATTCCACTGCTTCTCCTTTTCCATCCACTTCACTCTCAAATCTTAAAGGTGCAAAACTTCTTTCTGGGCTAAACAGATGCATGGGGATACAATTCAGCATCATAAAGTCACCCCAGGACAAGATGTAAGCTGAGCTAAATGGTTATAAGTGTTGTTTTTTTCCCAAGTTACGTTTAATATAAGTTATAAGCTAAGTTAAATACTGTTAAGTGTTATTCCTCTGTTAAATTGTTATAGTCATAGGTTAAAAGTTAGGTTAAATACTATTAAGTGCTGTTCTTTTGCTCAATTGTGAAGATCAAAGTATAAGTTAAGGTTTAAGTTAAGTCCTGTTAAGTTTGAGCTCTCTTATACTTGCACTCACTGTCCTTTTGTCACACCCACCTGAGCACACACACACACGGACAGTTCTTGGTTCATTTCTGGTTTGATTGACTGGATTTTGTTTGGTTTTGTTGTTGCTTTGTTTCCTTGGTGTGCCTGAAGTGTCCAGTCCAGGAGTAGGGTGACTCTTGCTATAGCTTAACAATAAATCTGTTTTTTGCTGATCCCGTGCTGGGGATTTTTTAAATGCTCTCAGCCCCTGGCTCATAACAGAGTGAAGGAGCCCTGGCCCAGGCTCTGGCCCTGGGACACGGGGACACTGCCGGGGGGTCCCTGTCCCCCTGTGCCACCCCCAGGGCCCGGCCCCTGTCCCCGTGTCAGGCTCTGGGGTCGATCTCATGGAACATCCTCTGGGGGAGGCTGCAGCATGGGGGGCGGGGGGACCTGGGGGGACAGGGGACCCCCCCTGTGCACGAGCAGCATTGGACTGTGAGGGGGGACTGTGAGGGGGGAATGGGGCAGAGTGACCTCCCCAGTGACCTCACACAGCCCTGTGATGTCGCACAGCTTTGTGATGTCACACAACACCCTATGATGTCACACAACACCCTATGATGTCACACAGCCTCTGTAATGTCACACAGCACCATATGATGTCACACTACACCCTATGATGTCACACAACACCCTATGATGTCACACAGCTCTGTGATGTCACACAGCACCCTATGATGTCACAAAGTCAATGTGACGTCACACAGCTCTGTGATGTCACACAGAACCCTATGATGTCACATACACCCTATGATGTCACGTACACCCTATGATGTCACACAGCCCCTGTGATGTCACACAGCACCTTATGATGTCACAAAGTCATTGTGATGTCACACAACCCTGTGATGTCACACAGCACCCTATGATGTCACACAGCCCCTGTGATTTCACACAGCCCCTGTGATGTCACACAGCCACATGTGATGTCACACAGCTTTGTGATGTCATACAGCACCCTGTGATGTCACAGTGCCCTGTGATGTCATATAGCCCCTGTGATGTCACACAGCCTCTGTGATCTGTGAAGTCACAGTCATTGCTGTGATGTCACACAATCTGCCCTGGGATGTCACATGGCCATTCAGTGATGTCACATCCTGCTCCAGGATGTCACAGCCCCTCTCTGATGTCACATAGCCACCCTGTGATGGCAGAACACACTCTCTGATGCCACAGCCTTCTCTGGGACATCACACAGCTGCTCTGTAATGTCACTGTCTGCTGTCTGATATCACAGAGCCACCCTCTATGATGGCACAGTCTCCTCTGTGACCTCACTGCCCTCTCTATGGTGTCACACAACCGTCCAGTGCTGTCACTATTGCCCACTCAGCAATATCACAGCCTGTTCTGTGATGTCACAGCCCAATCTGTGACCTCACACAACCCACCCTGTGCTGTCACACAGCCCCTTTCTGACATCACAGCTGCTCTCTGGCTCCATGACACAGCCACAGAGGTGCTGCTGTGCCACAGCCCCCTCTGGGACATGACACAGCCCCTGCCAGTGCTGAGCACTGTGAGCTCTGCCTGTGCCCTGCTCGTGTCCCTGCCATGCCCTGGCAGTGCCCCAGCCCTGCTGGGCTGTCACAGGAGCTGCTCCTGGGCAGAGCTGTCTCTCTGCAGCGCTGCCCTTGCCAGGAGCTGCCTCTGTGCCAGGAGCCTGGCCCAGCTCAGCAGCACAGGCACAGCACAAGGACTTGAATCACCCTCTCGGGGCTTTGGTGCTGTTTGCATAAGACTCAGTCCCTGAGAGAGTGTGCTCAAAAAACTTCTCAAGAGCTCCAAGTGAGATTGAAGCACTGAAGTTTCTCATATTTAACTAGATCCCAGTGAGGGACAGGACTGAGAAAGTGTCCCCAGGTCCCAGTTAGAGCAGAACACTGGAGGCACTGATGACAGGTGGGGACAAAGCAGGGAAAGGTGTCTCTGGTGCTGAGCACAGCTGGATGTGTTTCAGCAATGCAAAGGGCCAAGGCCTGAGCCCCAGCCCCTGGCAAGGCAGATCCTGTCCCTACCTCATTGCTCAGGGCTCTTCCCGGGCCACTGGGCTCTGGGGATGTGCAAAGCCCAGGGCAGGACCATGGGGCAGCCCCTGCCAGGCTGCTGAGCAGGGACAAGGAGGCAATGAGGCCCCAGCACAGCCAGGCTCACTTGTCCCCTGCTGGCCTCAGGCCCAGGGCCAGCAGCCATGGCCCAAGTGCTGCAGCAGTTGGCTCTGGCAGGGCCTTTCAGCTGCTGCCCATCCCTGTGCCCTCTGCAGCCCAGGCTGTGCCACGGTGTCCATGCCCTGCCCTCTGTCCCTGCAGGCTGTCATCATCCCCCAGCTGCCCCACCTCGCTGGCCCTTCCTTTGCTGACAGCTCTGCCTCCTGCCTGCCTCTGCCTGGCCACACAAAGCCTTGGCCTTGATACCAAGAAGTTGAATTAAACTTTTACTATGCCTGTGAACTTTTGACACCGGAACAAGGCATGTAGGGCTGCTTTCCCAGCAGGGACAGTTGATGGACAAGATGAAGGTATCCAGCTCAAGGGTGCAGTGATAGAAGAAAACAAGGGGAACTTGGGGATTTGGGGCGGGTTTTATTGAAATGGGCAAATTGAAATACACATGTAGCAACTGAATATCAGCAAGACACTTGTAGAATAATGCGTCCACATAAGGTTAGGAGTTATCCCACATTGGACCTGAGGTCAGAGAAAATTGATGCCCTCTATAACACTAAAATACTTTTAAGGAATATTATTCTGATATTTTGGAGATTTGGTGACAGTGGGGCCTTATGGACCCAAGGAGTCATCTGTGATACTATGGAACCTTAAGATTCCATTGTGACCCAGCAGAACAGACAGGGAATGTCTGTGGACAGGTGCTGGCACTGCTCAGTTGTGCTGTGGGAATAGGAATCTCTCTCAGGGTGTCCAAACATTCTGTAAAGCTGTGAAGAAAATGAATTTTTTTAGTTAAGCATTCTCCTCTATTCTTTCAATTCACTTGACAAGGATTTAGGCAGATGTTACTAAATACTTTATTTCACTGCTAAAGGGGATGGTGTTTGCCTCCCCCACAAGCAACACTTTGTTACAGAGTAGTTTTCAGTCCCTCTGTCCTGGTCTTTTTGTCCTTCCTTCCTGGTAAAGTGCATCAACATGACATAACTTTTATCTGGTATTTAAATGGCTGGAGTGGAGTGTGCAATGATATTTCATTGCTGTGTGAGGATGATGTAGTGAAATGAGACACTGTAACCAAAACAGACGGTGCTAATCTTGAGTCTGTCTGCAAGATCTTACAGCATTTAATTAAAATGGTGGTGTAATTCCCATGACACCTTTAACTACAGTTTAAATTCTTGGACTATGAACTAAGGGCTTTCTTATGCAGATTTTCACTCATGTGAGTAGTCCTCAGTATGAGTCTCTGGTGACTTCAGAATAGCTACTTACTTGAATGAAGCTCTCAAGATGAGACACTAATAAAACTGGCAAACATATATGTGGTATTTACATGTTTTATGTTCCAATTTGAAGCATAAATTGTAGACTAAAGATACTTAGCAACTACTCTCCTACGTAGAAGCAAACAAAATTCAAGATTAGAGGAATTGTTTAATTGGAGCCTAACTTCAGAGGCTGGCAAATAAAATGTTTTAAGGTACTCTGGGCAGCTTAACATCTTCCCTTGGTTGGAAGGACATTTCATGAAAGCTTTTATATTCCCTTTATTTACCTGAAATGTGTTTGTAGAAGTGATGAGGTGTCTTGCATTGTTTTGGGTTTTTTTTAAGACCATTAAAGAAAGTTATGTTGAAGCACTTAACAGACCTGAATTTGTCTGAGTGGCACCTTTTAGGCAGGAAACTAGTAGTATTTTTTATACTTGGTTTTGTTTTGTTTCAAATTGGAGAAGTGTGAAAAATAAAATGACCTGAACGTTATCATGTTGAAAGTCTTTGAGAAATCAGGGCTGGAGCTGAGGGCCTTTGTGATGGATGTCTAGTTCTTCTATTAATTATATGATCTTACCTCCCTTCCAATGTATCTTTTCTGTTTTGAAAGTAGCAGGGTAATGATTTTCTACACTCTGCAACCTCTGTCTTAGCTTTTCTTACTTTTCTGTACTATATGAAGCAGGAAAAAAATAACATATTTATATCGTTTTAGTCACTGTTTTTAATGTCAAGAAGGACAAAGTAGTTAAAAAATAGCTCTGCATTATACTTGGTGCAGCCAAATACAAGAATTCCTCAAACTTTTCATGCTTTCCTGCTTTGTCCTTCTGCTGTGTCTATATAATTGTATAATCTCTCCAAGGGAATTTTGTATATTAAAATGGGTGGAATTACTCAAGTGATCTGGAGAAGTTAATTTAGAGTTGGCCTGTCCATTTCCCATAAAGCAGAGGCCAAAAAGCATTTGGTGGAGATGGGAAATAAAAGAGGAGGTGGAAGATGAGTTTGTTTGTGTTTCATCTGCAAGGGCTGCAGAAGAGGAAAACAGTCACAGTGGCTCCCCAGCACTAATTATATCTTCAGGTTGCTGGGTGTATGCCGCACC
>NW_027635974.1:86336-110352 GCF_903797595.1 Erithacus rubecula | reverse complement strand
TGCCTAAAGAAAATCTATCCTTTTCCTTACAAAGCTGAGGCTGCAGCTTAGTGCAAATATGTGTGTGTCCTGGTTTGAAAAGACCGCTGTGCTAGGGAAAAGCAGAGCCTTCCTTCAAACTGGAGCTAATAAACCCCTCGCTCTAAATTAGTATAATTTTGAAATTAAGGGGCTCTGAGGGAAAGATATGGGGATAGGAATAAGAGTTCTTTACTAGTCCATCTAACAAGACACACAAAACAAAAACAGCAACAAGTATGAAATCAAGAACAAACAGAGCAGTAAGCCAGTTCCAGCCCTTCTTGGCCGCAGGCTCCCTTCCCTGTGCTGCAGTTACCGGTGCTGGGCAGGGGCAGATCCCGCGCAGCTGCAGGAGTGCTGGGGGTGAGAGCGGGGCTGTCCCAGATGGGAAAGGGATGGAGCAGAGACTTTTGCTCACTGTGTCGCTCGTGGTGCTCAGCAGGGTGCTTGGAGACAGCAGGCTGAAGCGAGAAGGCAGCAGTGCGGGGTCCAAGAACAGCAAAGGTGGCTCCCGGCGTTGGGATGGCGGGGTCAGGCAGCAGCAGCGCAGCAGCAGCAGCAGCATCCTGTGACTGCAAGAGCGAGACAGGGAGCAAATGCCTTCCCCCTTCTTTACCTGCTTCTGACCGTGCGGTGTTTCCCCATTTCCCCCCATGCCTTCGAAAGAAACTGAAAAAAACAAGAAATGGAGTCACACCCTCCCCAGTCACTAGCCATCAGTGCTGCTCAGCATGTCAAGGGGAAAAAATTCCACAGAGAGGTTAGGAAAAGAAACCAACCCCCAACAGTGTGAAAAGAGAATAAATGTCATCATCCCCTTATATTTTTTTCCCTCCCCTCCCCAGGCAGGGTGCTGCCTGAGGGGCTTCTAGACATGGACCACAACTCACAGACAAATAACCTCAGTCAGCTTCTATTAGCCACAGATTGACAGACCTGTGAGGAATTGGCTGCCACAGCCTGTCACAAATTCACCAAAGATTAAGGATCAGTGAAGAAATAGGGACAAACATTGAAGTGGTCACTCATCATGGAAATGAGAAGTGCCCCATAGCCAAAGTCAGTTTCAAATGGAAATTGATCACAGATTGTTACAACTGCCCTGCTTATATATGATGACCAAATTAATTACCAAGATTCCTACAGAATGGCTCAACTCTGCTGACTCTATAAAGATAGAAATATCCATTTCAGTTCCCACAATCAAGCATGTTCCAGGTCACCAAGTACTGCCCACATCTATTTCTATATATGTGAATATATGGATTTTTGTATATAAAGAACCAAACATCAATGGAATGATCAGAAAATCCACAGAGCAGGAGTTCTACGCTCACTGGAGTCCCAGAGTTTTCTCAGCTGGCTTTGCCTGGCAGTTCTCAGGGAACGTGTGGCTCTGCTGCCATCCCAAATCTGCGCTTTCCTTGCCCAGCCTGAGTGCACGTGGGGCACGGGCTGGGCATGGCTGGAGATTTCCATGGCCAAAATGCCCCAGCATCATCACCTTTACACCTGCTCATTGCTTTGGAGAGCACAAAGCACTCAACACCCAGCTCAGCTGGCAAGTGTCATTTCTTGCAGATTGCTACAGCCCCACTGCTGGTGGACAAATGCACGAGAATCCATTTCAATTGAAAAATGTCATTTATTACCAATTGCTGCACCCGTGCTGACAATACAGAACTATACAAATCTCAGTTACGGATAAAAAAGGAATTTATTACATGAGTACAACAATGCTATGCAAAAATATACAAATATCAACTTCATTTAACAAAAACTTAATTTATTGCCAAGCTCTACAACAACTCACTATTACACAAAGATCAATTAGGTATTTAACAACTTAATTTATTACATAAAGGCGTACAGCCCATATAAAAACACAAAAATATGCATTCCCTCTCCAAATAGCCCTACACTAAGAACCCAACAGTTACACAATTACACTACTTCATACATGTTTAAATAGAATTAAATGCATATGTATTTACATATAAATAAATACATATACAACTGTAACAATCTATAGGTGTAAATATAGATTAAACATTACATATTACATACTATATGTAAGTAGATATATAAACCAAACCTATCAATATACAAATATGACAGTACAAATCCAAATATTCATGAAACTGCATCAATACAAATACACAGCTATACATCTCCATACATATGTAAATGAAGTTAACATAGACCTAGATCCATACACATATAAAAATATAAAAATAGAATACATATACCTATAGAAATACCAATACACCCATTTAAAACAGTGATATACCTATAACTGCATCAGTACAAAAAGATACCTACACAACTGAAAACCCAGAAAACAGAACTAAAGTCAGATATAACAACATACATGTTACTTAGATACATATATACACATACATGTAATTACACACATATAAATATATATAATTACACACATACAAATATATACATAGCACATCCATAAAAAAAAAGACATATGGAAATAGTCCTATGCAAATAGCAACATATACATGTAAATATCCATCTAATTATCCCTTTCTATGTGCAAGTTCATAAATCTTTAAAGAGAACTCTAAGCAGAAACTCTAAATCCAACAGCACCATCTTCAAGCCTCTCCCTCTGGCTCTTGGTCCTGTGCAGAGCAGTTCTCCTGGACAGAGACAGCAGATGGGACATCTGGGTAGCAAAGGGAACACTGAGTCAGGAGCAGGGCCTTTCCCTTGGCAGCACCTGCACTTCCATCAGCGAAGAGAAAATCTCAGCGCCTCCCCAGGAGGGCTGGAAAGGAAAAGCAGGCCGAGGGGCCAGGGTGTGGCGAGCGCAGCGCGGCGGGACTGTCCCGCAGCCCCGGCACAGCCGGCACAGCTCCCGGGCCCTGCCGGCACAGCTGCCTTGCCCCAGGACAGCCCCTGTGCCGGCCGGGGCAGCTGCGCCGAGCAGCCCCAGCACGGGCAGGGCCGCTCCTGCCCCTGTGCCGCCCCTGCCCACGGCCACAGCCCACGGCACCCTCACCCCACCCTGCCCCACCGGCCCTGGGGCCTCACCAGCCTCTGTGCCAGCAGCAGCTCCTGCTCCTGCTCCTGCTCGCGGCCTTCAGCTTCTCCCTGCTGGCTCCTGTCCTCCTGGCAGGTCTGTCCTCCTGCTGTCTTCAGGGTCTTCAGTGCAGCTGAGGCAAAATCAGAGGCTCAGGAATTGGTTCCAAGGCCTGGCAGAGCTGCAGTCCTGGACCCCTCTGTGCTCCCTGCTGGCCCCTCCATCCCCTCAGCCCCGCCATGCTCTCGGCAAACCCCGAGTCCCCTTCAGTTTCTTCAGACCCCACAGTCCTCTCACCCCCTCAGTCCCTTCTCACCCATCCCGTCCCCTTAGAGCCACCAGCCCCCTCAGCCTGTGCCTCTTCCCTGTCCCCTCAGTGCCACCATTGCCCTCAGCTGCCCCACACCCTCAGCCCCAGCAGCACCTCAAGGTCACCGTCCCTTCAGTGCCAGCGCCCCCTCAGCCCCTCAGCCCCTCAGTCTCACCGTCCCTCAGCAGCTCCTCAGGGGACTCTGCCTGGGGCCAGCGGCAGCTGCCACCGCTCCAGGGACACCCGGGGCTGGAACTGCTGCTCCGCCCGGCCCGGCCCCAGCTCGGACCAGCACAGCAACAGGGGACAGAGGACACAGGGGAAAAACAAGAGATTAAGAAGGATCCGTGGAGGGAAAGAGGCAAAGAAAAGGCCTGTATATATACATATATCAATCTTTAGTAAAGATTGATACTAAACTAAACTCCTATATATAAATACATCTATGCCTATTTATAAACTTAACTATATATATGTAAATGTAACTGCACATGTATATAACCGCATCTAGGCACATCTATAATTTCACATATAAAAATGTAATTATATACATCTACAGCTATATATAAATTAAACTATACAGATCTATTAACACATCTGTATAAATAGATAGACATAACAATATAGACATACAAATACACCTATATAAATCTAGAAATATAACCATATAGATAAGTACAACTATACAGATCTATAATATATGGCTATTAGCAGAGGGATTTCACCTGCCTGATGGTCACAGGCCCTCCCTCTGTCTCCTCCTGCCACACAGGGCAGCCCTCCTGGGGAGATCCATCAGATGGGATCTGGGAAGCAAAGGGAACACTGAGTCACTCTTGGCCCTCGTGCACATTTCCCTTGGGCACCAACTGTCCTTCTGTCAGGAAATGTTCAAGATGGTCTGAAAGGCAGATTCCCACTTGGAATTTGAAGCCTGCTCTTTAGAGAACAGGGACCTTTCTAAATGTTCAAAACAGTGTAAAGCATTGAAGTGTCTTGATAAAGTCTCAGTGCTCGCACCCATGAGAGCTTGAAACACAGACTGTCCCAGCTCCCTCAGAGAAGCCCAGCCTTGTTCTTTCTCTGTGCTGACAGACAGATCTTAGGTCTCACTAATCTGGGGTCATTCAGTGATTTGGAATTCTACTATGACTTTCTGCTTTTTTCCTCTCCAATCCTTCATCAGTCACTCAGTCTGGCCTCCCTGTAACCCTGCAGAAAACTTATGCAAGGAAATCAGCAGAAAAATTGAGACACCAGGCTTGGTGACACAGCTCCACAAGGTCAACTTTATTCCCTGTTCTCTTGCCATAGCACAGGACTCAGTGTCAGAGCCTCTAGAGATGCATGGAGGGCAGGGCTCGGAGGGTTTTGTCAGTGCAGGATCTGAACTAAAGGCACCAGGAAGCACCAAGTCTGCAGACAAAATCTCAACTCTTCTGATCTCCCTTCCTGCCACAGGCAGGCTCAGAGCAGCTGTCTCACACCTCTCTAAACCAATGGGGGCTCTCTCCTTACCAGGCTCCTCACGCTCTGGGGAACTGTTCCCACAGCTCTCGGTGACACATGAAGCTGCTGCTGCTGCTGCTGCCCTGTTCAGATCCCCCTCTCCTGAAGACTCAGGGGCAACATTAACATTCCCCTTGAAAGAAAAACAGAAAGAAAGAAATCCAAAGATCACTCACTACTTTCTTGGAATAGTATCAGGGATACAGGAACTCTCCTTCTCCACTCCCAGGGGACGTGGGGCACAGGGGGGGGAACACTGCCCACACAGTTCACATGACAAGCATTTTAAACTCAGGATTTGGGTGGCCAAGATGAAACTGAGTGTTGTGCAAAATGCAGAAAACCACAAGACACCAAGTGAGAGGATGTGCCCTCATGTTCTCACCCTGGCTCATCCCACGAGCTGCAAGAAATCAGCCAGCAGAAAGCCAGGGGCCCTCCTTGTTGACAACACGGCTGTCAGCAAGGGCAGAGCTCGCTCCCAGCACTGCCCAGGGCCCTCTGCTGCAAACCCACATGAAAAGCACACATCTCATTTCTGCCTGGCAATCTCGCCACCCCCACCCAGCCGCTCACACAGTCCATCACCAGGTGGGGCTTTTTGGAGCTCTCTGCTACCGCCCTAGATGTATGACCCAGAAAAATATTTTGGCACCTAGGATATTTCCAGGATCACATCTTCCAGTGCCAAAAATCTGTAAATTTGGAGGGTAAAAAAAAACCAACCTAACCCATCTCTTCTGCAATAGCTCATCTGTCAGAATCGTAAAGATTCTAAAGATGGTTCTGAGCCTGCAATGTTTTCTTTTAATAAAATGCTTTTGAAAACTGCTGTGTGTGAGTTTACAGAAGACAAAAGAAATTCCACTTGAGAATAAAATATCAGTAAATCCAAAAAATCCCACTCCCCCCCTTGAGCCTGCCCTTTCTCAATCATGAATGTACTGCAGCCAGTGGGGTCAGCACACCAATAGAAAGAGAGGCATTCTTTGGCCAACATGTATAATTACTGCTAAAAGGTCTTTGCAACACTTCAGGCAAGTCTGGCAAGAGTTAGAGAAACAGGATTCCTCATCCAAAGATTGAATCTGTCAAACAAAAGGACAGAAAGCTGCAGCTCCAGCCCATCCCCAAATAGGGCTCTGGGAGCGCCCACACGCAGGGCACGGCTCACACAGCAGCAGCAGCAGCTGCAGCCCAGCCCTCGCTTTGCCTTGGCCTTGCAGCACAAAAGAGGCAGAGCCCACATCTGCTCCTGGAACTGAGGCACCTCTCACATGGCCCTCCCTGCACGGGACACTTGGCCTTCAGTGGCATTCTCCAAACACTCTTCTTTCCCATCAAACAAAGCCTGTTACAACCTACAAAGCATCACCATAAATGCTCCTGCATGAGGGATTCATCCCAGGAAAAGGAGCAACCAAAGTGGCCAACAAAGGCTCACTTCTTTCAATCTCACTAAGCGGGGGAAGACTTTTTCATCCCTATTCTTTTAGTGGCCTTACTTTACCAAGAACAATTAGGTAACTCTGTAACAATGAAGGAAATTAACTTGAAACCTTTGCTTCTCAGCCACATAACACAATTCAAAAGCTAACAGTACAGCCTCTTTTATTCCCATCCAATGGGGTTACCTGAGCAGAGGGAGACTTTTGAGGCAGGGATCTCCTGATTTCTCGAATCCATTTTTCTATTTCAAGGGCTAGCTGTGATTCTTGTTCCACAGCAGCATTCCATGCCGAGCTGGAGGCCGTCGATGCTGCACAACCAGCACTACCAGGTGGAACGCAGGGGGCTGAAGTGCCTGGTGTGGCTGCAGGAATCCAAACACATTGGTCAGGCTCCACAAGGAGACACAGAGCTCTATTGCTGCCTTGGATCAACCATCCCAGGAAGCACACAGGAAACCCAGGCACAGAATCTTTTGGCATTCTAGGTCCCTCTTCCTAGTAGACTTGAGAATTTCTGTCTCACAATGACAGAGCATTGTGGAAAAATACTTCAAGCGGTCACTTTTCATGACATTATGGAAAAGCAAGGCTAGAACTCTTTTCCCACCTGGCGAGTCGGAGCCTGGGGGCTGCTGCTCCCTGTGGAGCTGCTGCAAGCTGCAGGGCTGGATGCCGAGCACCTCCCGGTCGGCCGGAGGCAGCTGCTCCCCGTAGAGCTCCTGCAAGCGGCTGGGGGCCCCTTCCCGCCCGAGCGGCAGCGGCCGCTCCCCGCCGAGCCCGAGCAGGTGGCACGGCGGGATCCGGAGCAGCTCCCGCTCGGCGGGCAGCGGCCGCTCCCCGTAGAGCTCCTGCAAGCGGCTCTGCCCCTCCCGCCGGGCGGCAGCGGCCGCTCCCTGTGCAGCAGGTGGAAGCCGCAGGGCGGGCGGCGGACGAGCAGCGGCCGCTCCCCGGGGCGCTGCTGGAAGGGGCCGGGCCGGGGGCTGCGCAGCTCCCGCCCGTGCGGCAGCGGCCGCGCCCTGGGCAGCTGCTGGGAGCCGCGGGCCGGGCGCCTGCGCCCCTCCCGCCCCGCCGCCGGCCGCTGCCTGCTGGCCGCGCTCCGGCGCTGCAGGCGCAGCAGCAGCTCGGGGCGGTCGCGGCGAAAGCAGGGGTTGGTGTAGTGCAGCCAGGCCCCGGCATCGCCCGGCACGGCTGAGCCGAGCCAGCCCGGCACCTTGCGGAAGCCGTAGCGGTACAGCTGGCGCACGAAGCTGCGGAACTGCGTGGCCCGGAAGGTGCGCGGGGCCGGAGCCCGGGGGCTGCCCGGGCTGAGCAGCTCCCGCTCGAGCAGGGAGCGGTCGATGAGCAGCCCCTGGGCCCGGCTGTCCCAGCGCACGGAGCGGACGCGGGGGTCGTTCGCCAGGCGCCACAGCTTGGCGGGGAAGGTGCCGGCCTTGAGGCCGGCGGGCAGCGGCAGCTCCGCCATCGCGCCGGTCGCCGACTGTCGCCACAACGGCCGCGGCTGCGGCGGCGGCGCGCGGCCTGAGGGGGGCGCTGCGCTCGGCCCCGCTCGCGGCCCCGCGCGGGCCGGGCTCGGCGGCACGAGCGCGGCAGAGCCGGGGCTGCGGGCCCAGCGCGGGCGGGGCGGGGCCGGGGCTGGCCGGGAGCGCGGGGCCGCTGCAAACCCTGCCCTGCTCCCATTCCCGCAGCCATCCCTGCGCCTCGGCTTGCGGCGTGACCCCAAAGCATCAAGGCCAGCGCGGGAACTTTCCGAAAGGGCTCGGAACTGAGGAATCCCGTGGGAAACTCTTCCTCTCTGTCCAGTGAAAGCGAAATCGCTCCGTGTTCTGCAGAGCTGAAGGGAGGAAAAAGATGTTCCATTGGGTAGCTTCAGTATTTTGATGGGGTTGCAAACAGAGTTCCCCACTTGAAAGCAGATAAGGTCAAATGGGAGAAGAGGAAATGAAAAGAGAGAATTGAAGACATTCTTTTGCCCTTTTTCTTCCCAACTGGTTGGTTCTTTCTCACTGTCTCTGCCTGTCTTCAGGAGATTTGGCACATTTCCCATTCTTTGGAAATAGAAGGCAGCAGACAGGAAGGGGCAGCAATTTTGTCAGCATTTTCAGCCAAGCTAAACTCCTGCCACCTTGAAGGATGTTATTTTACCCAAGGGATTAATGGCTTACAGTGATAGTGAACTCACACTGCTGTCTTCATCAGGAGGTTTTGCATTCTTCTTTCCTCAGTAATACTTTTTTCTTTTTTTTCCATATTCAGGGGAGAGTTACAATGTGAAATCCCTCCCAGAGCCAAGTCTTTTCAGTGGAAACCAGCAAAGGTGATCTTGCAATGCTCTGCTTAGTGTCACTTGTTCTTTTTATTTTAAATTCTCTCTTGAATTTGAAACAGTTTCCAAAGCAGGAAAAAAGTAGATCTATTTCTTCCATCTCTTTTAATTCCTGCCCCTTTTTAATATTTTTACCTGGTTTAAGCGTGAGGGCTCATGTGAGTATATTTATTGTTATGGCAGAAGCTCACCCCACACACCCCGTGGATATTTCCCTTGCATCCAGCTTGTCCTGAGTTCTGGCTGACGCTGCCTCCTCTTGCCTCCTTCCAGGTCCCTTTGTGAGCAGCCCAGCCCTGTCCCTTCACTCACTGCCCTGTGGGTGACGTGCTGACACAAGGATTGTTGGTCTCATCACATTCTGGAGCAGTCTTTTGGAGTGAGTGTTTCCAAGATGCCCTGTCACCTTTTCCTCTGTGTGCTGGCTTTCTCAGGAAAACCAAAATCCACTACCTAGAAAATCTCTTCCCATTTCATCTTAAACAGCTTAAAACAGAACCTGAAACAGAAATGCTGTGCCTCAGTGGGATGGTGTTTGTCTTTCTTTAAAGACAGTGTGAGAAACCTCACCGAAATTATCCCAGACACTGAATTACAACAAAATTTGTAATGAATAGGCCAAAAGGAGAAGACAGGAGTTCAGAAATGAAGGGACATCTTTCTCCATGTTTTGTCACCCTTATTTGCCTCATGTCTGTCTACATGCTGCTTCATCAAGAAAATCCTTTTTTTAAGGGCTCCTTTGTAATCTATGTGAGTCATGAGACACACAGGAATACTGGCCCTGTGGCCTACTGGAGATGAGGAAGCAGCTGGTTGAAATGTGGATTGTCCATTGGAATGTTTAGTCAAAGCTGTGGTACAGTTATGGTTACATTGACTTTTCCACAGTACTCTGGGGCTAAGAATGAGAAATTACTATTGGCTGTGTTTTAAGGAAGCTGAAACTTAAGAAGAAATGTGCTTATCTTGTGTCTGGCAGCATGACTCTTCCCTAACTTTCTATGGTACTGGTAAAATTTAATGTCATTTACAAACACCACAAGGTAAATAATGGATATTACATTTCAGTGTATGGGCCAACAGTTGGTTTAAAAATGAACAACAGAAAAGGGTTTTAATCTAATTTTTATGAAGGAAGATCCTAAAAATTGTGGTATATGGTTTTAGATTAAGACTTTTTCTAAGAATGACTTCTTTCCAGTTTAAAAGGAATTTGTAAAGACCAGAACTCAATGCACAGGCCTGATCACTTGAAGCACTATTGTTTTGTATCTTTCTTTTTTTTTCCTACATGGCATTGTAACTTTTGAATCACAATTGTTACCACTTTGAAAATGCAATTCCAGTGTTTTTCCTGCTGGTAAATACTTAGCAGTTATAAGTGAAAGAACATAGAGGTTTGAAAGTGAAATATGCTTTATGTGAATATATTTTTTTCACTAGTATCCTGGTATTACATGCAACAAGGGCAACATTAAACCACTTAATACTCCCTTATTTTTGAGAAGCATTTTGAAATTATTCATCTTTTCAGTATGTCTGCCATACATTGGTGTGTGTTTCAGCTGAAACTCCCCTGTGTGCCCTGCTGCTAGCAGGTAAGATCTCCTTGCAGTGTAGGAAGACACAATTTTCCCTTTCTGATTTGCACACAGCTGTGTCACTGCCTTGACCTTTTCATCTCCGATGCTTAGACAGTTTTTCCTCCAACACCTGTGCCAGCAGTATTCCTTAAGGTGATGTAGCTGTGGTGGGCATGCAGGACCCAAACTGCTCCTGATCTTCTGGGAGCTAACTGTTGGTCCCTGAATGAATCCTGTGCTGTTTATTTCTACACTGTCCTTGTGGCAGAGGGTGTTCCTGCCAGTGTTTTAGGTTACATGGTCTAAGCACAGCATCGTGACTAGTAAAAGCCAAAGAAACAAATGTGTCCTTTTCTGACCAATTTACCTGGGGTCTGTATCTGAGACTTCCATTGCTGATAAAAGTGAGAATTTTTGGTAGACAGATTCCTGAAAAGCAAGTAATGAGTCATTGAGTTTAGCATCTATTTCTTCAAATCCTTGGCTACAGAATGGGAAAGAGAATGTTCATCATTTTATTTCTTCTCACAGATATGGTGTTTACCTAGTGTGGGAATACTTAGACTCCAAATTTTATCTTACATAACTAGAACTATTTGCAAAGGAGATAGAATCAGACAAAGACAAAGTTACTGCAACACCGGGTACAGAGTATGGTGAATAAACCAGAGAGTACAATGGAACTGATAAAGGGACCTGGTGTCTTAGGCCTTATGGAACAGAAACCATGGGAGAGACAGACATGGATAAATGCTCCCTGGGCAAGAAGTGACCAAGAAATGTATTGTGAAACTTTGTGATAAGATAATGTTGCCAGGCAATGGGATGTCATGAAGAATGGGTTAACCGATGGGACATAGTTACCAAAATTAGAACCCTATGTGAGTGCCATGAAAGTTAAACCCTCTATAAACACCTTGTATACTCAACAACATTGGCTTCTGATCACAACTCAGAATGTTCCCTGTCTCTCCAGTTGCTCATAAGACAGTAGCCATAGATTCCAGTCTAGTGAATTCAAAACAGCTGAAACCAGCACTTAGGGGGCCACTTTAGTCTCTGGGCTTTGGAGTGTAAGAGGAGAGAACATAATATCTGTTATACAACAAATAAAAGTGCAATGCAAAAAGTCATGTTAACTGCCCTGAAAATGCACCCCAGTTTTGGAATGAACTTGGTGTGAAATGGTTCTTTGTTGAACTTCACAAGCAACGTCTGCCTCTTTCTCTGCTTCCTCCTTTTGGTTTGTTTTGTCTGCAAACAGCACTTCAGGCTGTTCTAGTGCTGCTCTTCCCTGACTAAAATGTCTTTGTACATTCCCCAGTCTCAGCTGAATATCTTTATGAACTGTTTAGTGTGGTGACTGCCCCAGTCTTGTTAGAGCTGAAGCTGTGATGCCTTGCTTTGAGTCACCCTGTTTGCTGGACATGCTGCTCAGGTCTGCCAGGATTGTGATCCTCCCTCAAGTGAGCTGAGCTTGTGGAAGCATGTCAGGGACATTGAAGAGCCCAGGTAGCTCAAGTGGAAGAAATTCTCATCATCTGTGCCCATTCAGGCTGCCTGTGCCTCTGCCAGAGGGAAGTGGCATTTGTTGCCTGAGTAGCTCTAGGTGGACTAAAGGTCATGGTGAAATATTGTAGTGAGGGCTGTGGCAAAGGAACAAAACTTGGATTTTTCAGGGGAGTTTTCAGTAATAATCACATCTTGTTCTGGCTGCTGTCACAGGTATTTTATTCACTGTCTAAGATAGCTCAGGAGTGATTGTGGAATGTTTCTCTTGGACTTGATAAGGTATGGACTGTTCCTCATCCAGATGTGTGGCTGTGGGCCTGTGTGATTATCAATGACACACAAACTGAGAGAGGCAGACAAATTCTGCATGGCTCCTGGAGTTTAGGTGCCCTCCTGCATCTTCTGCTTGCTGGAAAATCTTCTTGCCAAGCAGTGGAAGATACATCTCCCTCTTCTTATCCAGGAATATCGGCTTGACCATCTGTATCTTGCAGCTCATGTCAAAGGAAGTACTGGGGACCTGGACATTTCACAGACTCAAAACCTTGTCTCATGTACTTGCTGTGTCCTTCAGTGAAGAATGTCTCCTCATCAGAGGAACTTGAAGACATTCTAGACCTAAGGCAATGCAAAAGAGTACCAAAAAATTTGAGCATCTATTGTCTGTGTTTAGGAAAAAGAAAATGCAAATATTTGCAAAAGGCTCAAATGAAGAAATGAAGAAACAAAGCGTGGTTTACTCGTTTAAAGCTAAAGGAATGGAAGTCTGCCTCCTTATGCATCCAGCTGCTTTCCAGGTGTGCACCTGCCAGGGATTTAACCTTTCTGTATACTGTAGGTCTCAAGCTAAAACATTAAGCAGACAAACCAAACCATGCATAACTAACCAACCAACCAACCAACCAAAACAACTCCACAAAATTCCCCAACCCCAAATTTAAATATATCAAACACTTTGTGAGAATGTTTAACCAGAGTTTGAGCATAGTGATGAATATGTCTTAATTCTATGGATACAAACACGTGGGTGTGCATGTGTTAGGAAAATGATTCCCCACACAGCCAGCATTGAAATAAATAAATGCCTCTTTTCCTACACTGAACTGGCAGTGAGGAACAGGCCGTGCTTGATAACTTTCATTTTAGTCATTTCTATTGAAGAATAAAGAAAGGTGAAAATGAAACCTTCTCCAGCTGTTTCCATCTGGTTTACCTTTTTGGGGGCCCAAAGCTCTGTGCCACAGGTGTCCCGGGTGTGTGCAGAGCAATGCAGCCCCACAAAGCCCCCGGTTTTCCCACAGGTTGTCACACCCTGTCCCAGGTGTGCCGGGCTGTGGCAGCAGAAGGACCCGCAGCGCAGCGGGCGCCGTGCCCTGCCCGGCCGGGGCTCAGTGCGCAGAGCAGCAGCAGCGCCAGCGCCTTTCCACCCGCTCCTGCCTCGGCTGCACCCGGGAGACAGAATTCTCTGGGAATCAGCACCGCCAGTCACGGTCCCAGCTTGGAGCAGCTCCTGCTGGCGGATGTATTCCTCCAATTTGGCTGCTTCCAAATAGGAATAAAGGCAGAGGTAGAGACGTACATACAGAAAAGCCCTGGGTCTGTCCAAATAAACACATGTATGGGGGAATGTGCTAGGAATTATTACAGCTGTTATGACAATTTTGCCTTCTCTCCTGCCCTTTCCTCTCTTCACATTTCCTTTCCTTTTCCCTTTCAGATTTCCACCTGCTCCCATTCACGATTTTCACAGTTTTCCCATCATGTTTCACTCTCAAATTTTATTCCTTTCCCCCACCCTTTTGACAGGAAAATTAATCCACTAACACCAGAGGTTTATGTCCAAAAAGGAGACAGAAGAGTCCTCTGTGCTTTATTCCAATAAAGGGAGAATTCATGGGGCATTCCCCTGGGATCTCTCAAACTTTTGGAGGACACAACCTTCTTTTTATCTTATTTTCCTGGCTGCATTTGCCTTTCTCTTTCCCCACTGTCTGAGGTACTTAAGAGGTACAGACTTCCCAGAACGCCAGACACCTAAGATTCCCATCTTATGTATAATCCTCCCTTTTAATTTTTAATTCTTACAGAATTCATACTTTTTTCCCTATTGCTATTTTCATCTTTCAATATCCAGTTTAATTTATCAGCAAACCTCCAGTTTGTTTGTAAAGGCAAATATCTTTTTCCATTCCTCAGTCAGTGGAACCCATCCTATTGTTTCTTTTCTTTCTTAATGCTAGTCTTATCTACCAGCAGATCCACAGCTTGTTAGTAAAGACAAATCCTCTCACTTTTCAGGTCACTTTCCTCACATTTTTCATCTCACATTTCTGCATCATCCCACTCATTTCCTGTTGTTTTTCTTCCCTCATGTTTCTCACAATTTTTCTCTCACATTTTTCACATTTTTCTCTTCACATTTATCATTCTTTCCTCTCATGCTCCTTACAGATTCTCTCTCACATTTTGTGCCCTTTTCTTACTCATGTTTTCTGCCTTGTTCTGTCCTCAGCTTTCTCACTCTTTCCCCCTCAGGATTCTCACAATGTTCCCCTCACATTTTCTGCCTCTTTCTCTTTGCCAGTAAGGTTTCTCATTCTCTTCCCCTCACATTTCCCTCCATTTTTTCCCCATGTTTGTCATCCTTTTCCACTCACGTCTCTCAGAATTTTCCCATCCTATTTCCTGCCCTTTTCTCCTCTAATCTTCCTCTCCTATTTTCACTCACGTTTCTCACCATTTCCCCCTCAGTTTTTCTCACTCTTTTCTGCTCAGGTTTCCTACTCTTTTCTTCCCTCATACTTCTCTCCTACTTCCACTCACATTTCTCACACTTGCCACCTCATGTTTTCTGCCTTTTCCCCCCCTCACATTTCTTCACCCACTGGTTCCTGTCAGTGACTTTTTCTCTTCCATACTTGATGGGCTTGTCTTCTTTTATTCCTGCAAACTCAAAATAGTAACTCAAAATAATGAATGCTAGAGCAGTGGTCCAAGAAGCCCCTGCCTGTGCTGCTGAACACAAAGTCTGTGCTCAGCTTGAAGAATCTCATTAAGAACAATATAAACCACAATGGATTTCTGCTGCACTTTTGGTTTTCAATTTTACAGTTTTCATAGTGTTCTAAATAAATAGACACGCTGAGAGATACACATTCCAGGTGAGTACTGTTATAAGTGGATATTTGGATATGTTCAATTTTGTCCAATTAATCAAACAACAAAATTAAATTTAGCAGCAATTTATTAATAATAGCAGCAATTGTATATAAATGAATACAATCAAAGTATATTAGTTACAGATATTTAAGTATATACAAAATCAGGCAGTGAGGCAGGGAGTAATTTAGTGGGATTGAGGTTTAGTTTGAATAAAGCAGAAGCAAAACTGACCGGGGGTACGGGCAGGGCCTTTCCTCTCACACCGTACCGAATCAGTCAAGCTAAAAATCTCACTTACATGCTGTTTACTAATACATACTAATACAGAATGTTCTAGAAAGCTCCTCCTAGTTTCTATTCCCAAAATCCACGTCCCTGTGTTGTGTTGCCATGCGTCACCAGTGGTCGGGGTCTCTCCTCCTTTCGGGGTCTTGTTTCCGATGAAGGCTCTGGGTCTTCCTCAGTGTTCGCTGTGTGACCTTGCAGGGAGCGCAAGCACATTATGCTTAGGATTATATAATTAAATATATGCTCCCACACCAGGCCTTATTCCAGTGTCCAATGCTTTGGAATCATCCCAATTTGGCCCAATTCAAGGTCAAAAGTTTTATTTCTAGATGCTGTTCTTAGACCTATATCCTTACTATCCTCACTCCCACCAAACATCTAGAGGATGAGTCCATCTGCTTTGTTTAACCATTTCCTTTATCCTTTTTGCTTTATAACGATTAAATACAATTTTTCTATTTATTATAAAGCAACAATTTTACTAATATTGTTACAATTTAATTAGCATGAATCACATATATAACAATCCCCCATTTTCTCTTTTTATTATATTGATTTGTGCTTTAAAAAGACCTGTATTTTGGTACTCCTTATATTCCTAATAACTTTAATTTTTATGTTTTCATTTATCAGCCTGTAAGTCTAATTTTATGGCAATTTCTGCAATCTACACAAAGGTTTTTATTTGAAGTTGGCAAAATCAGTTGCCACAGTGCTGTTTTTAATTGTTTGCAGAGCTCATTTAGTTCCTTTAACTTTTTCCCTCTGATCTTTATCGCTTTTTATTTCTTTTGGGGTTTTTTTCCATTTTTTTTTTATTGAGCTCTTTTCCATTTTCATTTTTTTAAGATAACAGAAATTTTCATATCTGAGACAACAGTGATTGTTGTTAGGATAAGGAGCTATACCCATAAATTTTAAATTCTTTTTTACTCAATACATTTGTCAATTTTTAACACAAATTCCTAAAAACCTGCGATCGTAACAGGCAGTACTAACATACGGATGTGCCACAAAAACTGATTTTATCTTGTATCTAACTCACATAAAGCAATTGCATTTGTCATAGGGATGGGGAATAGTTTGTTTCTCTCTTGGTGGCTCTTGTGCTGCTTGTCCCAGACTCCGTTCTGTGCAGTCTTGTGGCTTTGGCCAGTTGCCAGGGGTGAGCACAGTGAAAATCCTCAGAACTTTTAACTTTCTACCTTTGTCTCAAGGCCCCTTGGGTTGCAGCCAAGGGCCGAGATGTCAATCTTCTCAGTAGCAAAGTTTTTTATCCTGAGATTCGTTTGGCACCCTTGGCCTCATAATGTTCGTATGAGCCATTTTAACTTTTTCTGTTCCAAAGATGCTACAGGATGCAGGAAAACTGATGTGCTTTGGTTATTAAAGGAAAAAGCAAGCAGAACTGCTTAACAATTACTTTGCTGATTTTTTCTCTTTTCCCTTTCCTTTTCCATTTCCTTTTCCTTTGCCTTTGTCTTCTTCCATTTTATATATTTATTTTTATCTTCCTTTTCTTATTTTCTTGTTCTTTTTCCTCTTCTTTTCCTTCTTTTCCTTTTTATTTTCCTTTTTATTTTTCTTCTTGTTTGTATTCTATTTTTTTTCTTTTTTGTTTTCTTCTTGTTACTGTTCTACTTGTTTATCTTTTTCTTCAACATTTTTTCTTCCTTTTTTCTTCTTGTTCTTCTTCTTGATTTTCTTTTTCTTTCTCTTTCTTTCCTGTTCTTATCATTTTTTCTTTATATTTTCTATTTTTACTTTTATTTTCCTTTTTGTTATTTTTTTTGCTATTTTTATTTTTCTCTTAAGTTTTCTTTTTATTTTTCTTAATTTTTTTTTCTTTTCCTATTCTTTTATTTTTCAAATTTTTCTTTTTTTTCTTTTCTTTTTCTCCTTGTTCTTCTCCTTCTCATTTTTTCTTTATTTCTTTTCTTTTTCTCCTTGTTCTTCTCCTTGATCGTTTTTTCCTTGTTTTTCTTTCTTTCTTTTTCTATTTTTTTCTTTCTCTTTTAAAATTTTTCTTCTTATTTTCTGTTTCATTTTCCTTTTTCTTCTTGTTCTTGTTTGTTCTATTTGTTTCTCCTTTTCTTCAACTTTTTTTCTTCCTTTTTTCTTATTGTTTTACTCTTTCTTTTTTCTTTTTCTCATTTTTTGTTCTTTTTTTTTTTTTTCTTTTTTTTTTTTTTTTTTTCCTTTTTTTTTTCTTTTTTTTTTTTTTCTTTTTTTTTCTTTTTCTTTTTTTTTTTTTTCTTTTTTTTTTTTTATAGGTATTTCTTTTTCTTTTCTCTGACTTTTTCTGATTTTTATTTTTTCTTTTTTCTTTTCTGTTTTTTTCCTGTTTCTCTATTTTTCTTTCCTATTTTTTTCATTATTTTCTTTAAGTTTTTTCTTTATTTTTTCTATTTTTCTTTTCTCTTTCTTCTCACATTTTTTTCTTCTTATTTTTTCCCTTTTCTTCTTTTTATTTTTTCTTTTTCTTATTTTCTTTTCTTTTTCTGTTTCTTTTTCTTTCTTCTTTTTCTTTTTTCTTTTTCCTTTTTCTTATTATATTTTCTTTTTTCTTTTTGGTTTTTTTTTTTACCTATTTCTTTTTCATTTCCTTTTTCTTTTTCTGGCTCTTTTTTCTTTTTCATTTTCTTCTTCTACCTCTTTTTCTTTTTATGCCTCTTTTTTTTCTTTTCCTTTTGTATTTGTCTTTGTTCTTTTTATTTCTTTGTTGTTTTTGTGTTCTACCTTTTATCTTTTTTCTTCTTTTTAATTTTCTTTTTCTTTTTCTTTTCATTTTAATTTTTTATTTTTTTCCTTTTCTTGTCATTTTCCATTTTTCTTTTTCTTGTTCTGCATCTTCTTTTTCTTCTTTTTTATTTTCATTTCTCATTTTATTTTCCTGTTCTCTTCCTTTTTCTCTTCTCTTTCTGTTTATATTTTGTTATTCTTTCTCCTTTTCCTGTTCTCATTCTCCATTTTCTATTAGTTATTTTTCTTTTTCTATTTTTCTTTTTCTTTATCTGTTTCCCTTTTTCTTTTTCTACTTTTTCTTTTTTCCTTTTCTCTTTTCCTATTCTTTTTTTCTTTTCTCTTTCTTTTTCTATTTTTATTTTATTTCTCTTTTCCTTATTTTTGTTCTTCCTTTTACTTTATAACTGTTTTCTTTTTTTTTTTTTTTTTTGTCTGATTCTATCTCCTTTGCAAATAGTTCTAGTTATGTAAGATAATATTTGGAGTCTAAGTCTTCCCACACTAGGTAAAAACCATATACATGAGGAGAAAGAAAATGATAAACATTCTCTTTCCCATTCTGTAGCCAAGGATTTGAAGAAATAGATGCTAAACTCAATGACTCATTACTTGCTTTGCAGGAATCTGTCTGCCAAGAATTCTCACTTTTATCAGCAATGGAAGTCTCAGATACAGACCCCAGGTAAATTGGTCAGAAAAGGACACATTTGTTTCTTTGGCTTTTACTAGTCACGATGCTGTGCTTAGACCATGTAACCTAAAACACTGGCAGGAACACCCTCTGCCACAAGGACAGTGTAGAAATAAACAGGACAGGATTCATTCAGGGACCAACAGTTAGCTCCCAGAAGATCAGGAGCAGTTTGGGTCCTGCATGCCCACCACAGCTACATCACCTTAAGGAATACTGCTGGCACAGGTGTTGGAGGAAAAACTGTCTAAGCATCGGAGATGAAAAGGTCAAGGCAGTGACACAGCTGTGTGCAAATCAGAAAGGGAAAATTGTGTCTTCCTACACTGCAAGGAGATCTTACCTGCTAGCAGCAGGGCACACAGGAGAGTTTCACCTGAAACACACACCAATGTATGGCAGACATACTGAAAAGATGAATAATTTCAAAATGCTTCTCAACAATAAGGGAGTATAAACTGGTTTAATGTTGCCCTTGTTGCATGTAATACCAGCAAACTAGTGAAAATATATATTCACATAAATTATATTTCGCTTCCAAAACTTTCTGTTCTTTTATTGGACCTGGTCAGTATGCACCAGCAGGAAAAACACTAGAATTGCATTTTCAAAGTGGTAACAATTGTGATTCAAAAGTTACAATGCCATGCAGGGGAAAAAAAGAAAGTTACGAAACAATAGTGCTTCAAGTGATCAGGCCTGTGCATTGAGTTCTGGTCTTTACAAATTATTCTAAAGGAGAAATAAGTCATTCTTAGAAAAAAAAAACAAAAACAAAAACAAAAAAAAACCAAAAAAACTTAATCTAAAACCATATACCACAATTTTAAGGATCTTCCTTCATAAAAATTAGATTAAAACCCTTTTCTGTTGTTCATTTTTAAACCAACTGTTGGCCCATACACTGAAATGTAATATCCATTATTTACCTTGTGGTGTTTGTAAATGACATTAAATTTTACCAGTACCATAGAAAGTTAGGGAAGAGTCATGCTGCCAGACACAAGATAAGCACATTTCTTCTTAAGTTTCAGCTTCCTTAAAACACAGCCAATAGTAATTTCTCATTCTTAGCCCCAGAGTACTGTGGAAAAGTCAATGTAACCATAACTGTACCACAGCTTTGACTAAACATTCCAATGGACAATCCACATTTCAACCAGCTGCTTCCTCATCCCCTGTAGGCCACAGGGCCAGTATTCCTGTGTGTCTCATGACTCACAGAGATTACAAAGGAGCCCTTAAAAAAAGGATTTTCTTGATGAAGCAGCAATAGACAGACATGAGGCAAATAAGGGTGACGAAACATGGAGAAAGATGTCCCTTCTTTTCTAAACTCCTGTCTTCTCCTTTTGGCCTATTCATTACAAATTTTGTTGTAATTCAGTTGTTAGGATAATTTCTGTGAGGTTTCTTACACTGTCTCTAAAGAAAGACAAACACCATCCCACTGAGGCACAGCATTTCTGTTTCAGGTTCTGTTTTAAGCTGTTTAAGATGAAATGGGAAGAGATTTTCTAGGTAGTGGGTTTGGTTTTCCTGAGAAAGCCAGCACACAGAGGAAAAGGTGACAGGGCATCTTGGAAACACTCACTCCAAAAGACTGCTCCAGAATGTGATGAGACCAACAATCCTTGTGTCAGCACGTCACCCACAGGGCAGTGAGTGAAGGGACAGGGCTGGGCTGCTCACAAAGGGACCTGGAAGGAGGCAAGAGGAGGCAGCGTCAGCCAGAACTCAGGACAAGCTGGATGCAAGGGAAATATCCACGGGGTGTGTGGGGTGAGCTTCTGCCATACCAATAAATATACTCACATGAGCCCTCATGCTTAAACCAGGTAAAAATATTAAAAAGGGGCAGGAATTAAAAGAGATGGAAGAAATAGATCTATTTTTTTCCTGCTTTGGAAACTGTTTCAAATTCAAGAGAGAATTTAAAATAAAAAGAACAAGTGACACTAAGCAGAGCATTGCAAGATCACCTTTGCTGGTTTCCACTGAAAAGACTTGGCTCTGGGAGGGATTTCACATTGTAACTCTCCCCTGAATATGGAAAAAAAAAGAAAAAAGTATTACTGAGGAAAGAAGAATGCAAAACCTCCTGATGAAGACAGCAGTGTGAGTTCACTATCACTGTAAGCCATTAATCCCTTGGGTAAAATAACATCCTTCAAGGTGGCAGGACTTTAGCTTGGATGAAAATGCTGACAAAATTGCTGCCCCTTCCTGTCTCTGCCTCTATTTCCAAAGAATGGGAAATGTGCCAAATCTCCTGAAGACAGGCAGAGACAGCGAGAAAGAACCAACCATGTTGGTAGGAAAAATGGCAAAAAGAATGTCTTAAATTCACTTTTTTCATTTCCTCTTCTCCCATTTGACCTTATCTGCTTTCAAGTGGGGAACTCTGTTTGCAACCCCATCAAAATACTGAAGCTACCCAATGGAACATCTTTTTCCTCCCTTCAGCTCTGCAGAACACGGAGCGATTTCGCTTTCACTGGACAGAGAGGAAGAGTTTCCCACGGGATTCCTCAGTTCCGAGCCCTTTCGGAAAGTTCCCGCGCTGGCCTTGATGCTTTGGGGTGACGCCGCGAGCCGAGGCGCAGGGATGGCTGCGGGAATGGGAGCAGGGCAGGGTTTGCAGCGGCCCCGCGCTCCCGGCCAGCCCCGGCCCCGCCCCGCCCGCGCTGGGCCCGCAGCCCCGGCTCTGCCGCGCTCGTGCCGCCGAGCCCGGCCCGCGCGGGGCCGCGAGCGGGGCCGAGCGCAGCGCCCCCCTCAGGCCGCGCGCCGCGGGCGTTGTGGCCGCACAGTCGGCGACCGGCGCCATGGCGGAGCTGCCGCTGCCCGCCGCGCTCAACGCCAGCGCCTTCCCCGCCAAGCTGTGGCGCCTGGCGAGCAGCCCCCACGTCCGCTCCGTGCGCTGGGACAGCCGGGGCCAGGGGCTGCTCATCGACCGCTCCCTGCTGGAGCGGGAGCTGCTCAGCCCGGGCGGCGCCCACGGAGCGGGCGGCGAAGGGGCGGGGCCGGGCCCGGACTCCTTCCAAGCCACGCACTTCGGCAGCTTCGTGCGCCAGCTGAACCTCTACGGCTTCCACAAGGTGCCGGGCGATGCCGGCGGCTGGCTCCACTACACGAATGCCAACTTCGTGCGCGACCGCCCCGAGCTGCTGCTCCGCATCCAGCGCCTGACCAGGGCCAACAGGCAGCGGCTGGCGGCGGGGCTGGAGGTGCGCAGCCGGCAGCCCGGCCGCTTCCAGCAGCCGCACACGGAGCGGCCGCTGCCCGCCTGCTGTGCCGGGCAGCCCCCCAGAGCCGGTGAGACGGGCTGCGAGCTGCGGGCGCCAAGGGTGCCGTGGGCTGTGGCCGTGGGCAGGGGCCGGCACAGGGGCAGGAGCGGCGCCGGGGCTGGTGCTGCTCCGTGCCCGGCCCTGGGATGCTTGGGGAGCTCTCCGTGAGTGCGTGTGAGCCGAGGGCTCGGTCGTGGTCAGACCCAGCGGGAGGGAGCCTCCTGGTCCTTTGGAATAGAAGGGAAGAGACCTGGCAGTTGGGTTTCTGGCAGTTGCTTCCTGCCAAGGAATGGCAGCAGGACAGTTTTCCAAGACAGTTGAACCAACAGGGGAGAGTGAAGCAGGCAAGGAACTGTGTTGAATGGCCCCAGAAAATGTTTTTTTTTTTCTTTCATTACTTCTTTCTCACTCTGCTTGGGAGGATGGGAGATTTTATCTTCCCTGGCCGAAATAAGGTTGCTGCCGAAGGCCTTGCAAAGCCAATAGTGACCCAGCCTTCCCTTTGCTTCCTTTCTTCTTCCCTCACTGCTGCACAGCTCCCTCAGGCCAGAACCTCGCTGCTGCTGCTGCTGCTGCTGCCTCACGGGAGGATTCAGAGCTGCATCCAGCCCCTTCCAGGGGATGTGCAGGTGCTCAGGAGTCTGAGGCTTCCCCACCAGCTGCCAAGAAAGTCTGTGCCTCCTCTGGACTTTTTGGGGCTTCACCAGTGGAACCATCAAGGGAGCTCATCCGCAAATTTAATCTGCGCAAGCTCACCATTCCGCTGGTTCGCATCGACCCTGAAGCTGCCTGCAGGGCCCTTCGAGAGGGCAGCAGCTGCAAATCTTCAGAGCAGCCGAGCCCAGCCAATGACCCATCAGGTATGGAAAGAGTTTCTACCCTTGCTTTCCAAACAGATCCTGTTTAGTGACCCTTTGAAGTATCTTCCTGCAGTGCCCTGTCATGGTTAGATATGAAGTGAGAATCAGGTAGAAAGTGCCAAGTATCCTAGGAACAGGGACCATGAAAACTGATTCTCAGTCTGTTATTATTGTTCTTGCTGCAGATTTGGAGGACGTTCTGGGCATTTTCCAGACAGCCTCTCTGTAAAGGTAGAAGGGTGAAGTAAAAACTATTTCTTGAGAAGTGGTCAGTGTTGGCTGAACTCCCCTCTTTCTTTGAGTGAATCCAAACAAGGTTGGGGATAGGATGCAGCAGCTGTTTAAGACTGTCTGCCCTGAAAATCAAGCTGTGCCATTGAAATCTCAGCTGGGTTCCCAGAACAGCTCCAGCTGCAGAATTCGGCCTCACTCATAAGGTTGCTTTTTTTAATAAACTCACAGTTTGATTTCACTGTGTGTGCCTGAAGATCTGGGCTCTCCCTGGGTGAATCCACTTTCTGTGGCCATTTGTGATGAGAAACCTAAGCAGCTGAATCCAAAAGCTGATGGGGAGATAGGAAAGGCTGTGATTCTAAAGTTTTTATTCCCTTTGGAGCAGAGGAGATAAGACCTGGCAGTTGGGTTTCTGACAGTTGCTTCCTGCCAAGGAATGGCAGCAGGACAGTTTCCCAAGACAGTTGAACCAACAGCAGAGAGTTAAGCAGGCAGGGAACTGGGTGTGGAATAGCCCTAGAATGTGTTTTTTCTTCCATTATTTCTTTCTCACTCTGCTTGGGAGAATGGGAGCTTTTCCCTGGCAGAAGTGCAGTTGCTGCCAAAGGCCATGCAAAGCCCAATAGTGACCCAGCCTTCCTTTGCTTCCTTCTTCTTCCCTCACTGCTGCACAGCTCCCTCAGGCCAGAACCTCGCTGCTGCTGCTGCTGCTGCTGCTGCTGCCGCTGCTGCTGCTGCTGCTGCTGCCTCACGGGAGGATTCAGAGCTGCATCCAGGCCCTTCCAGGGGATGTGCAGGTGCTCAGGAGTCTGAGGCTTCCTCACCAGCTGCCAAGAAAGTCTGGTGCCTCCTCTGGACTTTCTGGGGCCTTCACCAGTGGAACCATCAAGGGAGCTCATCCCGCAAATTAATCATGCGCAAGCTCACCATTCCGCTGGTTCGCATCGACCCTGAAGCTGCCTGCAGGGCCCTTCGAGAGGGCAGGCAGCTGCAAATCTTC
>NW_027635974.1:0-85836 GCF_903797595.1 Erithacus rubecula | reverse complement strand
TTGGAGACAGATATGTATATATGTATATATACATGTATATAATATATATATACACACATGTATATATACATGTATATACATGTGTGTGAATGAGTGTGTAGGTGTATTTGTGTGTAGCTGTGCCAGAAAGGAAGATTCTCAGTTAATTTGCCAGCACAGAAGTCTGGTGACCTCTAGTACTGATAGTCAAGTTTTTTACATGAGTTTGTCACATTCAGCAGATTTTTATTTTTTTTTCTTTTTTTTTTTTCTGAAGTGGAATAACTGGAATAAAATTGTTCAGATTCCTCTCAGAGAAAAAAACAAAAATCTGCTCTAATAAGATTGTATATGTGTACAGGATTAAGTCACCCATTGAAGTCTAGTATCTGATCTTGGGCAATACTAGATCTGGAAGAGATAAACCCATACAGAGATTTGACTCATTATTTTGAAATGCTTCATAGAGAATCATTCCAATATTGTTCTTGGGAAATTCTCATTAGAGTTTTCTAATTGTCCCTTCTTCCCATTCTTCTCAGCTTTCTACATTCTCTCTTTTCCATTTCCTTTCTCCTTCTCTGGCTTTGGAAAATGCCAGACATCATCAGGAGATCTTCCTTTGAATGTGCATGCAGGATTCCATCAGTTCTGTGCTTGAAAGCATCACTGCCTCAAACATATTGTGTCCTGACATTCTATGATTCTCTGATAAAACCAACGATTATTTTTCTTAAACCTGTAGCCCATAAATGATTCTGTGATGCTATCTTTTGAGTTATGCATGAGAAAGATGCTCTGATGTGCTATTCAAACATGAGTTCATTCTAAGTCAGAGGCCACCATGTCACCTCCCATGGTCTCAGGTTAATGCCTCCTGCATCTGCAGGTGAAGCCGCTCCCCTGTCCACCCCCATTTCCACAGCACTCAATCTTTTGGCATATAATAGACAGTTTCAAGAAAACAAAATAATTTGCACTGCAATATTCAGATACATTGCAAGTAAAGTCTTTGCCAGCATGTTCCTCTTCCATTCTAGTTGCAGAAAGTTGAAGTTTCTACCAACATTTGTTGTAAATGTTTAAAACTTCCTGGCAATTGCCTAAATAGAAACATCATCTTGCCATTAACCATTCCTACCATTTATATAGCTGTGAATAAACCTGTATTTAAAACAAGGAAACTAAAAGTCTCAGGAGATAAAAATTAATTTGTGAAAAATAATAAACAAAAGCATGCATAACAGAATGTCTTGAAAGAGTAATGAAATACTTCAATCCCATAGGTCAGCTCATCCTCCCACCACAGTTCAAACTGCTGTCATCACCCCTGAGGCAACGCTCCAGAAACTTCTCACTCCTCCAACCAAACCCTCGTCAACCCACCATAGTGGCCACTCACCTGCAGCACATTAACATTTCATTAACAATTCATACATACCTTCACTATATTAACCAATAACTTACAACTCCATGCCCAAACATCAACTCATAAGAACTTCCCCTCTAAAACTTTGTTTGGGCTTAAGCTCGCTTCACCCATTTAAATCAAACTGTTTCTTCATAAACACAGTATAGTTTTCGAAGCCTCTGGTATTTCTTATACACATCTTCAGCTGTTTCCAAGTTCTTTTTTCCTCTTGTTTTTCTACTTGCATCAGTCTGATGTTCTCGACATCTTCATTACTTAGTCTGCTTTTAAAACTTAATTTGAGGGAACGCAGTATGGTTCTCGTGATCACTCGGGTCAAGCAGGGGATTATACAAGGGTGAAAAATAGTACTGATCTCCAGCAATTATTAATGCCTTTTTCCACCATTCTCCTTTAAAAATGATATCCCACCAATTGGTTTTAAATAATGGGATCCACAGTTCCACAGGAACATGGGTGAGTTTCCTGACGTTGGTAGTTATATTTTTAATAATATCGCTATGATCGTCTATCCCTACATATCATTCTGAAGAATTAAATTTTCCACATACAGCCCATGCTTCAGCTAGCAGATAATCCAGTGTCAATTTGTTCTGGTAAATTGTTGTTCTCGTTTGTCGGGATTGGGCCAAGAGTAAGTCCATGCCAAAGGTGGACTGGCTGGAAACAATTTCCAACAGTGCGAATCATCCTATTCAACATAGATACTGGGGCTCTAAAGCCCATGACCCATCTTGGGCCCAGCTGGCAGGGCCATAGGTAAGCTCTAATTCTTTCTGGTGGCCACTCTTCATCCTCCCACTTCTGTGCTCCCCCTATTTGTATATCCCTTTCCTTTCTTGTTAACTCATCATAAAGGGGTACTCCTTGATGTTGTCCTTCAACTCAGGGAAGTAGGAAGAAGGATGGTTTTATACTGTCTAGTGTGCAACTACCTGCCCAGTCTTTCGGGAGTGTTACATAAGCAACTCTTCTGCAAAGCCAAAAGAGACCTTCTGGGGCTCTCCAATATTGTGGTTGTTTCTCCAAATTAATACTGTTTTCATTCCAGAACTGGAAGACCTGGGGATCACCTAAGAAGGGATTAGGTTCTCTGGTGATATATTCATGTGATTTTTCTCTTTCAACAAACGAGCAGCCCTGTTTCTGTTTCCTGGACCAGTATATATTTGATGACTCTGGAATCCACCATTGATGGGTATCATTAGATACACAGCATCTTTTACAATGTGGTTCACCTACATAAATCATGTGTTTGGAACTTCATATACATCTACACTCTTTACCCATTACTTCTGACTTTAAGTTCCATGTTTCTTCTGGTCCCTGTCTGGTCCAGGTTCTTCCTTTCTGTGGAAACCCAGAAAGGCATTCCCAATTGGGGAAAATGAGAGGCCTCCAGCCCTGTGCCCTCTCCCTGTCCCTCAGCCTTTCAGTCATTCCCACCCTGTTTCCCTGTTGGCTGCCGCTGAGCCCCGCGCACCCGGCCCCGCCGGCACAACAGCAACAGCAACAGCAACAGCAACAGCAACAGCAACAGCAACAGCAACAGCAACAGCAACAGCAACAGCAACAGCAACACCAGCACGCCCAGCAACACAGCTGGGGACACAAACTCACTGGAAAAAGTAAAAAAGTCATTGCCACAAAAGTTTTGGGAACTGTCAAATGGTTTAATGTGAAAATAGATATGGATTCATCACCCGAGATGATACCAAAGCAGATGTGTTTGAACATCAAACTGTAATAAAAAAATAGACCCAGAAAATGTCTCCGCAGATGTAGGAGATGGAGAATTTGTGGAATTTGATGGAGTACAAGGAAGAAAAGGTCCCCAAGCAGCCAATGCTATAGCGCCTGGTGGAGTCCCTGTACAAGGAAACACTCGCACACCAAACTGCAACTACTATCCACATCCTAAAAAACATTGTCCCTCACAAAACAACCAAAGAGATAAAGCCCAAAGCCAACAGCCATCAAGTCTCAGCAGCAATCCAAAAGCAAAGAGAGAATAAAACCCCAATCAGCCGTCCTCCAACCTGAAGTCCATTCCTCTGTTTGCAAAACCTGCCAAACAGATAAGTCACACTCCTTCAAGTGCCTTCCCCTATTCCCTACTGCCTTCCAACTTCCCTTCCACTCCCTTTTTTTCATCCACAAAGTAAGTCCTTTCAAAACTTCCCTAAAGCCTCTTACCCTTTCTTCATGTTCCTTCAAACTCCTACCCCCCCTTTCCCCTCCATGGTCTCCCTCCCACAGCCATGCTCCTCCCTACCTTTGCCACACAGCTTCCAACCCCTTTTCCCAAACTTCCTTATTAATACAAACTGGGGGATGATATGGGGGGGAAAGAAAGAAAAATCTCCCAAGGCAACAACCTTCGTTTTTTCTTCAAAATTAATTATTTCTATTTACAGTTTCAACAGGTATTCCATACCCATTCCACTTCAGACAAGCTCAATCACATCTAACCATGTTGCTAACAGCCACCCGAGTGCCAGTCCATGCTGAAGAATCCCTTTACTGACTCCATTTCCTGACAAGCTGTACCAAGAAACCTTCACCTCTCTTCCTACCAATTCCAAGATGCTTCAAAAATCTGTTCAGACATTAGAGACTCAAGAAATAGCCTGCACTTTGGAAATTATTTTCTGAATGCTTTTAATTGTTTTTGTCATTTTGTGTTTTTTAGTTACCTCAACCATTTAATTTTAAAATTCTTAAAAGAAACCTTCTTAATTAATAAAGAAAAAGACAGTTGTGGAGAGTGAAGGCATTTTTTATTAGGAGAAGCAAGTGCTTGTTGTATTCCCTAGGTCAAGCCCGTGCCCTCCTCCTGCCTGTCAGCCTTTCAGTCACTCCCACCGTGTTTCCCTGTCCCCTGGTAATTGCTCTCTGATGCTCTCCCCACCCTGCTCATCCCATGTACTAAACCTAAAGCCCCACAAGCCCCTTAGCCTTTGTTCCCTGAACTTCGGATGGTACACAAGCATGGCTGAAATAAAACATCTCTGTAAAATTCCTGCAAAGGCCCTTCCTGATATTTTACTTGCTATCACCCCGAGAATCAACCAGATGCAACAATCTCTAACTCTGCCTTTATTCCTATTTGGCAGCAGGATTTCCGTGCCAGCAGGAGCTGCTCCAAGCAGGGAACGTGACTGGCGGTGCTGATTCCCAGAGAATTCTGTCTCCCGGGTGCAGCCAAGGCAGGAGCGGGTTGAAAGGTGCTGGCGCTGCTGCTGCTCTGCGCACTGAGCCCCGGCCGGGCAGGGCACGGCGCCCCCTGTGCTGCGGGGTCCCTCTGCTGCCACAGCCGGGCACACCTGGGGACAGGCTATGACCCCTGTGGGAAAACCGAGAGCTTTGGGAGGGCTGCATTGCTCTGCACACACCCGGGACACCTGTGGCACAGAGCTTTGGGCCCCAAAAAGGTAAACCAGATGGAAACAGCTGGAAAAGGTTTCGTTTTCACCTTTCTTTATTCTTCAATAGAAATGACTAAAATGAAAGTTACCAAGCACGGCCTGTTCCCCATTGCCAGTTCAGTGTAGGAAAAGAGGCTTTACTTTATTTCAGTGCTGGCTGTGTGGGGAATCATTTTCCTAACACATGCACACCCATGTGTTTGTATCCATGGAATTAAGACATATTCATCACTATGCTCAAACTCACTGGCTAAACATTGTCACAAAGTATTTGATATATTTAAATTACTTCCTCAAAATTAGGGACATTGTGAGTAGGGGTCTCTTGAGGGTCTCTGGTGCTCATCTGGTGAACCTCCCATTCCTCAAAATTTCATCCTGTGGTTAAGACGTCTTACCTGTCTTGTGTCAAAGGAGGGAGATCATGGAAACGAGATTCTCCACCTACTTTTAATTTGGTTTGCTGGGTGGGTTGGTGTTTGGGTTTTTTTGTTGTTGTTGTATATTTCGTTTTGTTTGGGGTTGGGGAATTTTTTGGAGTTGTTTTGGTTGGTTGGTTGGTTGGTTAGTTTTGCATGGTTTGGTTTGTCTGCTTAATGTTTTAGCTGGAGACCTACAGTATACAGACAGGTTAAATCCCTGACAGGTGCACACCTGGAAAGCAGCTGGATGCGTAAGGAGGCAGACTTCCATTCCTTTAGCTTTAAACAAGTAAACCGTGCTTTGTTTCTTTATTTCTTCATTTCAGCCTTTTGCAAATATTTGCATTTTCTTTTTCCTAAATACTGACAACAGATGCTTGATTTTTTTGGTTCTCTTTTGCTTTGCCTTAGGTCTAGAATGTCTTCAAGTTCCTCTGATAAGGAGACATTCTTCACTGAAGGACACAGTGTCCTGGTTTGAAAGGACAGGTGTCTGCCAGTAGGGGCAGAAAGTTTCCCTTTTTGGAATAGAGACTTTGGTTCCACTCCCCTCCCCCAAGTATTACGATTGTTTGAATCAAGGACTCTGAGGCAGAGATAAGGGGGGGTGGGAATAACAGCTCTTTTACTAATATATCTAACTATACAAACAGAAAACAATAACAGTTAAAATTGCTAACAGAATGAAATAGATAACTCGGTGTCAGTCCCTTTAGATGCAAGCACGCTGTCTCTGTACTTAGTCCAGAGCCCGGATTTGCCAGAGGGCAGACGGGAACGAAGGCAGGAGGGAGGGGGGAGGGGCAGCAGCGGCCACGCCGGTCTCAGGCGGGAACGGGCTCACCCTCACCGAGGGCGGCAGCTCCTCGCTCACCGTGTGTGTCCGGGGGATCAGCTGTGTCCGCAGAGGCAGGAGGCTGGAAACGGGGCAGATGCAGGGCAGGTGATCGCAGAGGGTCTGGCTCTGCTGTGCTCGGCCGCGTGGCTGAACGATCCCAGGCGTCCTCCTCCCAGCTCGCCGGAAACGCGAGTGCCCTCCCGGAAGCCTCAGAGGCCCCTCCGGGGCCGTCCCCACCCACTCCCTTTTGTCTGGACCCATCAGGGACCCTGGGTGTAACCCAGCCAGCTCCATTGGCATGATAATGGGAAAAATTCTTTCAATTGACACAGTAACAGAAAAGCACTCAACCCCCAACACACAGCAAATACATGAGATGAGGTTTTGAGTCTGTGAAATGTCCAGGTCCCCAGTACTTCCTTTGACATGAGCTGCAAGATACAGATGGTCAAGCCAATATTCCTGCACAAGAAGAGGGAGATGTGTCTTCCACTGCTTGGCAAGAAGTTTATCCAGCAAGCAGAAGATGCAGGAGGGCACCTAAACTGCAGGAGCCATGCAGAATTTGTCTGCCTCTCTCAGTTTGTGTGTCACTGATAAACACACAGGCCCACAGCCACACATCTGGATGAGGAATAGTCCATACCTTATCAAGTCCAAGAGAAACATTCCACAATCACTCCTGAGCTATCTTAGACAGTGACTAAACTACCTGTGACAGCAGCCAGAACGAGATGGGATTATTATTGAAAAGTCCCCTGAAAAATCCAAGTTTTGTTCTTTTGCCACAGCCTTCACTACAATATTTCACCATGACCTTTAGTCCACCTAGAGCTAATCAGGCAACAAAAACCACTTCCCTCTGGCAGAGGCACAGGCAGCCTGAATGGACACAGATGATGAGAATTTCTTCCACTTGAGCTACCTGGGCTCTTCAATGTCCCTGACATGCTTCCACCAGCTCAGCTCACTTGAGGGAGAATCACAATCCTGGCAGACCTGAGCAGCATGTCCAGCACACAGGGTGACTCAAACCAAGGCATCACAGCTTCAGCTCTAACAAGACTGGGGCAGTCATCACACTAAACAGTTCATAGAGATATTCAGCTGAGACTGGGGAATGTACAGAGACATTTTAGTCAGGGAAGAGCAGCACTAGAACAGCCTGAAGTGCTGTTTGCAGCTAGAACAACTCTAAGTGAGGAGGCAGAAGAAAGAGGCAGATGTTGCTTGTGAAGTTCAACAAAGAACCATTTCACACCAAGTTCATTCCAAAACTGAGGTGCATTTTCAGGGCAGCTAACATGACTTTTTGCTTTTAAGTTTTGTTTGTTGTATAACAGACTTTATGTTCTCTCCTCTTACACTCCAAAGCACAGAGACTAAGGTGGCCCCTAAGTGTTGGTTTCAGGTGTTTTGTATTCACTAGACTGCAAAGTATGGCTACTGTGTTATGAGCAATTGGAGAGACAGGGAACATTCTGAATTGTGATCAGCAGCCAATTTTGTTGAGTATACAAGGTGTTTATAGAGGATTTAACTTGCATGGCACTCACATAGGGTTCTAATTTTGGTAACAATGTCTTCTCCTTTTGGCCTATTCATTACAAATTTTGTTGTAATTCAGTTGCTAGGACAATTTCTGTGAGGTTTCTTACACTGTCTCTAAAGAAAGACAAACACCATCCCACTGAGGCAGAGCAATCCTATTTCAGGTTCTGTTTTAAGCTGTTTAAGATGAAATGGGATTTTCTAGGTAGTGGATTTCAGTTTTCCTGATAAAGCCAGCACACAGAGGAAAAGGTGACAGGGCATCTTGGAAACACTGACTCCAAAAGACTGCTCCAGAATGAGATGAGACCAACAATCCTTGTGTCAGCACGTCACCCACAGGGCAGTGACTGAAGGGACAGGGCTGGGCTGCTCACAAAGGGACCTGGAAGGAGGGCAAGAGGAGGCAGCGTCAGCCAGAACTCAGGACAAGCTGGATGGAAGGGAAATATCCACTCTGCCTGAGGGGTGAGCTTCTGCCATATCACCAAATATACTCACAGGAGCCCTCATGCTTACAACATGTAAAAACATTAAAAAGGGGCAGGAATTAAAAGAGATGGAAGAAATAGGTCTATTTTTTCCCTGCCCTGGAAACTGTTTCAAATTCGAGAGACAATTTAAAATAAAAAGAACAAGTGACACTAAGCAGAGCATTGCAAGATCACCTTTGCTGGTTTCCACAGAAAAGACGTGGCTCTGGGAGGGATTTCACATTGTAACTCTCCTGTGAATGTGGAAAAAAAGAGAATAAATTATTACTGAGGAAAGAAGAATGCAAAACCTCTTGATGAAGACACCACTGTGAGTTCGCTATCACTGTAAGCCATTATCATTAGGTAAAATACCATCCTTCAAGGTGTGAGGACTTTAGCTTGGATGAAAATGCTGACAAAATTGCTGCCCCTTCCTGTTGCTGCTTCTATCTCCAAAGAAAGAGAAATGTGTGAAATCTGCTGAAGACAGGCAGAGACAGCGAGAAAGAACCAGAAATTTGGCAGGAAAAGTGAAAAAAAGAACTGTCTTCAATTCTCTCTTTTCATTTCCTCTTCCTCCATTTGACCTTATCTGCTTTCAAGCGGGGAACTCTGTTTGCAACCCCAACCAAAATAGTGAAGCTACCCAATGGAACATCTTTTTCCTCCCTTCAGCTCTGCAGAACACGGAGTGATTTCACTTTCACTGGACAGGGAGGAAGAGTTTCCCACGGGATTCCTCAGTTCCGAGCCCTTTCGGAAAGTTCCCGCGCTGGCCTTGATGCTTTGGGGTGACGCCGCAAGCCGAGGCGCAGGGATGGCTGCGGGAATGGGAGCAGGGCAGGGTTTGCAGCGGCCCCGCGCTCCCGGCCAGCCCCGGCCCCGCCCCGCCCGCGCTGGGCCCGCAGCCCCGGCTCTGCCGCGCTCGTGCCGCCGAGCCCGGCCCGCGCGGGGCCGCGAGCGGGGCCGAGCGCAGCGCCCCCCTCAGGCCGCGCGCCGCGGGCGTTGTGGCGACAGTCGGCGACCGGCGCGATGGCGGAGCTGCCGCTGCCCGCCGGCCTCAAGGCCGGCACCTTCCCCGCCAAGCTGTGGCGCCTGGCGAACAGCCCCCGCGTCCGCTCCGTGCGCTGGGACAGCCGGGCCCGGGGGCTGCTCATCGACCGCTCCCTGCTGGAGCGGGAGCTGCTCAGCCCGGGCAGCCCCCGGGCTCCGGCCCCGCGCCCCTTCAGGGCCACGCAGTTTCGCAGCTTCGTGCGCCAGCTGTACCGCTACGGCTTCCGCAAGGTGCCGGGCTGGCTCGGCTCAGCCGTGCCGGGCGATGCCGGGGCCTGGCTGCACTACACCAACCCCTGCTTTCGCCGCGACCGCCCCGAGCTGCTGCTGCGCCTGCAGCGCCGGAGCGCGGCCAGCAGGCAGCGGCCGGCGGCGGGGCGGGAGGGGCGCAGGCGCCCGGCCCGCGGCTCCCAGCAGCTGCCCAGGGCGCGGCCGCTGCCGCACGGGCGGGAGCTGCGCAGCCCCCGGCCCGGCCCCTTCCAGCAGCGCCCCGGGGAGCGGCCGCTGCTCGTTCGCCACCCGCCCTGCGGCTTCCACCTGCTGCACAGGGAGCGGCCACTGCCGCACGGGCGGGAGGGGCAGAGCCGCTTGCAGGAGCTCTACGGGGAGCGGCCGCTGCCCACCGAGCGGGAGCTGCTCCGGATCCCGCCGTGCCACCTGCTTGGGCTCGGCGGGGAGCGTCCGCTGCCGCTGGGGCGGGAAGGGGCCCCCAGCCGCTTGCAGGAGCTCTACGGGGAGCAGCAGCCCCCAGGCTCCCACTCGCCAGGTGGGAAAAGAGTTCTAGCCTTGCTTTTCCATAATGTCACGAAAAGAGACCGCTTGAAGTATTTTTCCACAATGCTCTGTCATTGTGAGACAGAAATTCTCAAGTCTACTAGGAAGAGGGACCTGGAAGGCCAAAAGCTTCTTTGCCTGGGTTTCCTGTGTGCTTCCTGGGCTGGTTGATCCAAGGCAGCAATAGAGCTCTGTGTCCCAAAGCCACCTTGTGGAGCCTGACCAATGTGTTTGGATTCCTGCAGCCACACCGGGCACTTCAGCCCCCAATGTTCCAACTGGTAGTGCTGGTTGTGCAGCATCGACGGTCTCCAGCTCAGCATGGAATGCTGCTGCTCAGGAAGAGGAATCACAGCTAGCCATTGAAATAGAAAAATGGATTCGAGAGATCAGGAGATCCCTGCCTCAAAGGTCTCCCTCCGCTCAGGTAACACCATTGGATGGGAATAAAAGAGGCTGGACTGAGAGCTTTAGAACCATTACGTGGTGAGAAGCAAAGGCTTCTTGAAATTAATTTCTTTCATTGTTACAGAGTTATCTAATTATTCTTGGTAAAGTAGGACCTCTAAAAGAATAGGGATGAAAATGCCTCTCTTTGTATTGGTGTGCTGACCCCACTGGCTACAGTACATTCATGAATGAGGAAGGGCAGGCTCAAGGTGGGGAGTGGGATTCTTTGTATTTTCTAATATTTTATTCTCAAGTGGGATGTCTTTTGTCTTCTGTAAACTCACACATAGTAGTTTTCAAGAGCATTTTATTCCATACTAAAAGGAAACATTGCAGGCTCTGAATCATCTTTAGAATCTTTAGGATTCTGATTGACGGGCTGTTGCCAAAGAGATGGGTTGGGATTTTTGTTTTACCTTTCAAATTTATAAATTTTTTTGTCCTGGAAAATATGATCCTGGAAATACCCTAGGTGCCTAAATATTTGCCTGGGTCATACATATAGGGCAGCAGCAGAGATCCAAAAAGGCACCACCTGGTGATGGATTGTGTGAGCGGCTGGGTGGGGGTGGTGAGATTCCCAGGCAGAAATGAGATGTGTGCTTTTCATGTGGGTTTGCAGCAGAGGGCCCTGGGCAGTGCTGGGAGCGAGCTCTGCCCTTGCTGACAGCCGTGTTGTCAACAAGGAGGGCCCCTGGCTTTCTGCTGGCTGATTTCTTGCAGCTCGTGGGATGAGCAAGGGTGTGAATGTGAGGGCACGTCCTCTCACTTGGTGTCTTCTGGTTTTCTGCATTTTGCCTCAAGGGACATTTTGTACAACATTTGGTTTCATCTTGGCCACCCAAATCCTGAGTTTAAAATGCTTATCATGTGAACTGTTTGGGCAATGTTTCTCCCCCCTGTGCTTCATGTCCTCTGGGAGTGGAGAAGGAGAGTTCCTGTATCCCTGATACTATTCCAAGAAAGTAGTGAGTGATCTTTGGATTTCTTTCTTTCTGTTTTTCTTTCAAGGGGAATGTTAATGTTGTCCCTGAGTCTTCAGGAGAGGGGGATCTGAACAGGGCAGCAGCAGCAGCAGCAGCTTCATGTGTCACCGAGAGCTGTGGGAACAGTTCCCCAGAGCGTGAGGAGCCTGGTAAGGAGAGAGCCCCCATTGGTTTAGAGAGGTGTAAGACAGCTGCTCAGAGCCTGCCTGTGGCAGGAAGGGAGATCAGAAGAGTTGAGATTTTGTCTGCAGACTTGGTGCTTCCTGGTGCTTTTAGTTCAGATCCTGCACTGACAAAACCCTCCGAGCCCTGCCCTCCATGCATCTCTAGAGGCTCTGACAATGAGTCCTGTGCTGTGGTAAGAGAACAGGGAATAAAGTTGACCTTGTAAAGCTGTGTCACCAAGCCTCGTGTCTCAATTTTTCTGCTGATTTCCTTGCATAAGTTTTCTGCAGGGTTACAGGGAGGCCAGACTGAGTGACTGATGAAGGATTGGAGAGGAAAAAAAGCAGAAAGTCATAGTAGAATTCCAAATCACTGAATGAGAAACCCGAATGACTCCAGATTAGTGAGACCTAAGGTCTTTCTATCAGCACAGAGAAAGAACAAGGCTGGGCTTCTCTGTGGAGCAGGGACAGTCTGTGTTTCAAGCTCTCATGGGTACCATTTGCACTGCGACCACTGAGACTTTATCAAGATGCTTTAATGCTTTACACTGTTTTGAACATTTAGAGGGGTCCCTGTTCTCTAAAGATCAGGTTTCAAATTCCAAGTGAGAGTCTGCCTTTCAGAGCATCTTGAACAGTCCCTGACAGAAGGACAGTTGGTGCCCAAGGGAAACGCGCACAAGGGCCAAGAGTGACCAAGTGTTCCCTTTGCTTCCCAGATCCCATCTGATCGACTTCTCCAGGAGGGCTGCCCTGTGTGGCAGGAAGAGACAGAGGGAGGACCTGTGACCATCAGGCAGGTGAAATCCCTCTGTCAACAATCATATTTATAGATCTGTATAGTATTATTTATCTATATAATTATATTTATAGATTTATATAGGTGTATTTGTATGTCTATATTGTTATGTCTATTTATACAGATGTGTTAATAGATCTGTATAGTTTAATTTATATATAGTTGTAGATGTATATAATTACATTTTTATATGTGAAGTTATAGATGTGCCTAGATGCGGTGATATACATGTGCAGTTACATTTGCATATATATAGTTAAGTTTATAAATAGGCATAGATGTATTTATATATAGGAGTTTAGTTTAGTATCAATCTTTACTAAAGATTGATATATGTATATATACAGGCCTTTTCTTTGCCTCTTTCCCTCCACGAATCCTTCTTAATCTCTTGTTTTTCCCCTGTGTCCTCTGTCCCCTCTTCCTGTGCTGGTCCGAGCTGGGGCCGGGCCGGGCGGAGCAGCAGTTCCAGCCCCGGGTGTCCCTGGAGCGGTGGGAGCTGCCGCTGGCCCCAGGCAGAGTCCCCTGAGGAGCTGCTGAGGGACGGTGAGACTGAGGGGCTGAGGGGCTGAGGGGGCGCTGGCACTGAAGGGACGGTGACCTTGAGGTGCTGCTGGGGCTGAGGGTGTGGGGCAGCTGAGGGCAATGGTGGCACTGAGGGGACAGGGAAGTGGCACAGGCTGAGGGGGTGACGGGTCTAAGGGGATGGGATGGGTCAGAAGGGACTGAGGGGGTGAGAGGACTGTGGGGTCTGAAGAAACTGAAGGGGACTCGGGGTTTGCCGAGAGCATGGCGGGGCTGAGGGGATGGAGGGGCCAGCAGGGAGCACAGAGGGGTCCGGGACTGCAGCTCTGCCGGGCCTTGGAACCAACTCCTGAGCCTCCAATTTGTCCTTAGCTGCAGTGAAGACATTGAAGACAGCAGGAGGATGGACAGAAGCTGGCAGGGAGAAGCTGAAGGCCAGGAGGAGGAGCAGGAGCAGGAGCTGCTGCTGGCACAGAGGCTGGTGAGGCCCCAGGGCCGGTGGGGCAGGGTGGGGTGAGGGTGCCGTGGGCTGTGGCCGTGGGCAGTGCCCGGCACAGGGGCAGGAGCGGCCCTGCCCGTGCTGGGGCTGCTCGGCGCAGCTGCCCCGGCCGGCACAGGGGCTGTCCTGGGGCAAGGCAGCTGTGCCGGCAGGGCCCGGGAGCTGTGCCGGCTGTGCCGGGCTGCCGGGGCTGCGGGACAGTCCCGCCGCGCTGCGCTCGCCACACCCTGGCCCCTCGGCCTGCTTTTCCTTTCCAGCCCTCCTGGGGAGGCGCTGAGATTTTCTCTTCCCTGATGGAAGTGCAGCTGCTGCCAAGGGAAAGGCCCTGCTCCTGACTCAGTCTTCCCTTTGCTTCCCAGATGTCCCATCTGCTGTCCCTGTCCAGGGAGAACTGCTCTGCACGGGAGGCAAGAGCCAGAGGGAGAGACTTTGAAGATGGCGCTGCTGGAATCCTATTTTCTGCTTAGAGTTCTCTTTAAAGATATATGGACTGGCACATAGAAAGGGATAATTAGATGGATATTTACATGTGTAGGTTGCTTTTTGTATAGGAATTTTCCATATGTCTTTTTTATTTATGGATGTGATAAGTATATATTTGTATATATACAGATATATGTGTAATCGCATGCATGTATGTATGTGTATGTATGTATCTTAAGTATGCTTGTATGTTATATCTGAATTTAGTTCCATTTTCTGGGTTTTCGGTTGTGTAGGTATCTATTTACACTGATGCAGTTATAGGTATATGACTCTTTTAAATTGGTATATTGGTATTTCTATAGGTATATGTGTTCTATTTTTATATTTTTACATGTGTATGGATCTAGTTCTGTGTACAACTGCATTTACAGATGTGTAGAGATGTCTAGCTGTATATTTGCATTGATGCAGTTGCAATGATATTTAGATTCCTAGAGTGGTATTTATATGTTGATTGGTTTGGTTTATATATCTACTTACATATAGTATGTAATATGTGATATGTAAACAATAAATATTGATCACACAAAATAAACAACCTGTAGATTGTTATAGTTATATATGTATTTATTTATATGTATTAAATTCTATTTAAACATGTATGAAGTAGTATAGTTGTATAACATATCTGTTGGATTCTTAGTGTAGGGCTATTTAGAGAGGGAATGCATATTTTTGTGTGTTTATATGGGCTGTAGGCTTGTGTGCAATAAATTAAGTTCTTAAATACCTAATTGATCTTTATGTAATAGTGAGTTGTAGAGTTTGGCAATAAATTAAGTTTTTCTTAACCGAAGTTGATATTTGTATGTTTTTGCATAGCACTGTTGTACTCATGTAATAAATCCTTTTTTTAACGTTAACCGAGATTTGTCTAGTTCTGTATTGTCAACTCGGGTGCAGCAATTGGTAATAAATGACATTTTTCAATTGAAATCGATTCTCGTGTGTTTGTCCAGCAGCAGTGGGGCTGTAGCAATCTGCAAGAAATGACATTTGCCAGCTGAGCTGGGTGTTGAGTGCTTTGTGCTCTCCAAAGCAATGAGCAGGTGTAAAGGTGATGATGCTGGGGCATTTTGGCCATGGAAATCTCCAGCCATGCCCAGCCCGTGCCCCACGTGCACTCAGGCTGGGCAAGGAAAGCGCAGATTTGGGATGGCAGCAGAGCCACACGTTCCCTGAGAACTGCCAGGCAAAGCCAGCTGAGAAAACTCCGGGACTCCAGTGAGCGTAGAACTCCTGCTCTGTGGATTTCTGATCATTCCATTGATGTTTGGTTCTTTATATACAAACATCCATATATACACATATACAGAAATAGATGTGGGCAGTACTTGGTGACCTGGAATATGCTTGATTGTGGGAACTGAAAAGGATATTTCTATTTTTATCTTTATATAGTCATCAGAGCTGTGCCATTCTGTAGCCATCTGTGAACTGAAATTGGTCATCATATATAAGCAGGGCAGTTGTAACAATTTGTGACAAATTTCCCTTTGAAACTGACACTGCCTTTGGGGCACTTCTCATTTCCATGATGAGCAACCATATCAATGTTTGACTGTATTTTTTCACTGATCCTTAAGCTTTGGTGGGTGTGAGACCGGCTGTGGCACCCACTTCCTCAGAGTGGTAATAGAACCTGAGTGAGGTTATTTGTCTGTGAGTTGGGGTCCATCTCTAGAACCCCCTCAGGCAGCACCCTGGCTGGGGAGGGAGGGGAAAAAATGTAAAAGGATTATGATACACTCTTTTCACACATATTTGCACTGCAGCCTAAATTTAGTATGGAAAATAATAGATTTTCTTTAGTCATTCAGTGTGGACTAAAGTGGTGTAGGAATAGCCACAAACAGCTGTAGGAACAGCTCATTCTTGGTCTTAATAAGACATGGGGTGCAAGAAAGCACCACAATCTCAATGATTCACCTCTGAGGTAAAACCGAAATATATCATTGTATAAAACTACCTGGTGATGGAAATAACCAATGGGCTGGGGCTGAAGTCTGGGAGTCAAACACTTGGGGAAAGAGACCTGGCAAAGCCAGTCCAAGGTGCAGGCAGGCACTGGGCTCAAGGCAAGAGGGAGCTTGTAGTGCCAGCACTGGAAGGGACTGAGGCAAAGGAGCTGGCCAGGGGCAGGGAGCAGCTCCTGCTGGCACTGCAAGGGGAGGACTGGCAGCAGGCGGGAGCAGCGGGCACATTGCTGATGGACAAGGGAGCTGCTCCTGCAGCACCAACGGGACCCTCCTGGAACTGCAGCTACAGCTCAGCTCCCTGTCCTGCAGGCTCTGCTTGGCTTTTGGAGCTCCAACCCACTGTGGAGAGCAGGCCTGATTATAAATGATACCAACTCTAAGACTTCAGAACTCGTTGCCCCACTGCTAATACTGGTTTTTGAGTTTCTTAGACTGTCTCTGCATTAAGTACCCTCTGTGTCTCCAAAGGTAGTGCTCAGCATCTTAAACCATGCATTCTCTCCTTTAGCAGATTTATAGAACATTCCTTCTTCTCTGTTAAGAAAGGGTAGACTTAAAAAAGGATAGATGTTTTATGACAGCATGGCTCCATAGAAGTTTATTTCAAATTATTTTCTAAAGTATCTATGGTATAAAGACACTTTGCTAAAACAATTAAGGGTTAGAATTGCAGGGCTGGTTTAAAATTTAATCCAAATTGTATTTCATTCTGTGCAATATTTCCTTTAAATTTGATTAATGTCCAGAAATCAAAACCTAGATTTCTCTTTTGTTCTCTTTTTTTTTTTTTTTTTTTTTTTTTTTTTAGTAAACAAGGCATGTGTATGCTTTTGATTTTTATGTCAGTTATCCACTGGACTCATGGAACTTCTTTATCATTTACAACTCCCTATGGTTTTTAGGAACAGAATGCTTAAAGGAAGGGAAGAGACCAAACCTTTTAAAGCAATGAAATGATAGTTACTTCACATCACTTTGTAAACCCTTGTTTAAATACACTGTTATCTAAAAACAATGTATATATCTACAGGTATGAAATATCAGCTGAATAAATGTTCATACACAAACAAATTCTCATCGACGTTTTTTGCTAGCCTCATGTTTTGTTCTTTCTTAGTCAAATCAGGAAGAGAAATATTACTGTTCTTTCAAAAATTAATTGGCTAAGAAATTGATAAGTTTGATGATGTTTGGTTTAGGACACACAGACGATAATTTTAACTGTTGTAGAAGAAAAAAAATTGACACGTCATTTGTGGTAAACAACCAATATTATTAAGAGAAGGGTTGCACAAAGTATCTGTGGGATATTGTATAGCAGTTAATGTGAAGATCTCATAAAGGATGGAGATAAGAGACACTGAGCCTGAAGATGAAAAAACAATTTGATAACAAGAAAAAGAGCTTATCTAGCACAAACTAATTATACTTAAAATGTGTTTTATATGAATTAGATTTATAGTGATTGAAAGTTCAGCACTTCTTTTATGTTGCTAAATAATTAAAGCTGATCATTTTAGTTTCAGCCACAGATTTAAAAGATAAACACATTGCTACAGCTTGCAGTATTGAACCAGTAGCACTTGATTTGTCACTGGAGTATCAGAAAGTGTTGTGAATGACAAATTGCCATTGTAAGGTATTCCCAGGAGCAATTGAACATTGCAGGTAAACATAGGTCTGATTGGCATTCTGCTGCTGTCTGAGAGCAAACCAAATCTCTGAAATATCCATGGTTATAAAGCAGAAAATAGGCAGTAGAAAATAACTGATTAACAGTAACTGTAAGAAATCATAAAATGATAATTAATCCACATGATGCACAATGGTAAACACAATTGGCAATGTGACCATATTCTGTTTTGAAAGGCAGAAAAAGTCAGTATATGATGTAGTTGATTATTTTACTCATTCATCTGGGAGTTGCTGAGGCAGCAGCAATGTAGTTCAATATTGAAGATTTGTTATTGTTTAGACCCCATTATAAAATCTCTTGATTATCCATGTACAGCATGACTTATTCTATCAGCTAATATTTATGTTCTTGGTAATAGGACTGTGCATCCATGGATTGTAAGAGACATTTTAGATGATAGGCTTTATGGTTTCCATCTAGGGAAAGCAATAACAAAAAAATCTTTCTTCTTCTTCACATCTATTATTTTAGGCCATTTAACCCTGAATTACTTTTACTTCAATTTTTGTCTTTGCCCTTCTGGGCTACTCCCAGATTGTATATGAAGAATTGTCAGGTCTGTGATAATCAGATATCTAGAAATTAGTTCCATGGTCTCAGCACAGCTGCCTAAAACTGTTTTAAATGCAAAATTTCCATAAAGAACCTGCTGATACAACACAAGAGCTGCAGAACAAGAACGCCCTTTTGGACAGGCAAATAAAAAATGGCATCTACCTTTAAAAATGCTACCAAATGCTCTTAGGCAGCTACATAAATTTTCTCTAGTAGGACTGCATGTTCTTTGCATTCCTTATTTCCCCAGGTAAAATGAGGTGTATTAGAGTCAGATAGTTATTAATTTAGGGCTGTATTGTAGTGTCCCAAGTACCTGTGCCTCCAGGAGAGCTGGCTTTCCAAATTCCCTGTAGGGCTGCTGGAGATCTCATCCTTGGTTCAAGTGCCTTAAAGTGGGCATCTTGATCCATGTAATCTATCCTGTGGGATCTGTTGTGCCTCATTTGCTGCTCCAGAAGGAAATGGGTCTCCCATTGACACCTGCACCCCTGCAGACATGGGCTGCAGGGCAGGTGTCTTGGCTACAAGAGATGAGCTGCTGAGCTTGAGGTTGAGATAAGTTGCTCATCTTGTTTATATGCGTATATATATCTGGGTGTGTGTACATGTATATATATATATATATTAATCTAGACAAGCTCTGAGGCATGAGGGGCTGCAGGCAATGTTGGGAGCTGCAGAGGAGCTCAGCTGGCACTTGTGCTGTTAACTCCCAGGATAAATCCATGAAGGTTTGTTGTGGTTTCATTGGTGGGAACACAGCTTTATTTGAGAAAAGAGAGACTGAATATAAAGAATATGCTGATCAGTTTAATGTTTTCTCTTGGATCTTTTCTCAAAGCAATGCAGTTTCAACCCACTGCAGTCAGCAAGAATCCTTCCACCAACCTGAACAAACTGCTGCTTTGTCGACAGCTGCGGTTTTGCCATTCTTGTGAGGCAATCCTCTTTCCTCCCTCTGCTGCCTATGTTCTGAAGTTTTCCTTATTATTTTCTTTATTTGTACAAGCATGTTTTATTTCACATAAATTACAAACCAACACAAATTATTTTATGACATATATTACAATCCCTCCCCTTCTATATAAACACATTAATTCATGTTCCCTTCCCATCCTCCTGGAGGAGGAGCCCATCCCTGGGACACTGTTTCACCTGCAGCCCCTTTGCATTTTGCCTGCAGGAGCTGCTTGGCAGAGCAGCGCTGCGCCTCGTCTGCCTGCAGGCAGCAGCTCAGCAAGTCCCGCAGCAAAGGCGAGAAGAGCTCGGGCCCCCGCAGCTTTGGGGTCTCTTCTGAGGCTGTCAGGTGCCGAGCCTGGAGAAAAGGAAATGCGAGGATTGGCCTGCTTCTTTCATATCTGTAACTGCTCTCCCAGATGCCATTGTTTGGCCTCCACTCTGCACTGGCAGTTTCTGCCCTGGCAGAGAGGCAGAGATGACTTTCCTATAGCAACACAACACCCAAACCCCAAAGCAGCTGCAGCTTTTCCATCATCCAGGGGATCTCACCTTGGCAGCTGATTTCGTTGACTGACCTAACCAGCGGGAACTACATCAGCAAAAGCACATTTTATTGCTCTGAGGATTCACACCAGCTTGACAAGCTATTTGGGAGTTTGCTGTATCTATACTATTTCCAATGATGAAAGGAATCTCTACAGTTCTTCTTGGTCCCTTTAGCACAGGTTCTACTAAAAAAGAATCAAGGTTTTTTTATTTTCTTGACGAAGATGCAGATGCAGAATTAATCTAAAATAGACAGAAATAACAACGGGAAGAGGCTCAGGAGACTCCATGAAAACGCCTGCCACAATAGTAACAGCCCGGTGCTGTTACTGAAAGAGATGGTGACTTTGTTACTTTCCTCTTCAAACCACAGCAAAATTTCCTTCACTTCTCCCACACAGCCAGAGGTTACAAAGGGGGTTTTATCCTGTCCCTCTGCAGCTGAGCTCAGCCACTGGACATGGTGGGGAGCTGAAATCCTCCCTGTCATTAGAACTGTGCAAGCCAGGGATGGCCCAGCTCCTGCAGTAAAGGAACACAGCACTGGCATCAACCACAGCCCTTGGATCCCAGCCACAGGCACCTGACTGCAGCTCATCAACTTGTTCAAGTACCAAGAAACAGCCAGGGGTCTGGTGTGCAATTTTAGCTGCAGTCGGAGAAAAGCACATCCTAAACTTATCCAGGCAACCCAGAGATATGACAGAACAATGAACACATGACTGGAAAGCCTCAAAGTTTTGAAGACACAAAGGATTTGGAAAAGATGCTACAGTATGTAGGAAAATTGATGTGCTGTGGTTATTAAAGGAAAAAGAAAGCAGAAGTGCTTGAGGATTCATTTTTTCCTCTTCCTCTTCCGCTTCCTCTTCCTCTCCCTCTTCCTCTCCCTCTCCCTCTCCTTTCCCCCCACTTCTTGTTGTTATTTTTTATTTTTCTTTAGCATTTTCTTTTTCTACTTGTTTTTGTAATTGTTATTTTCCTGCTTTTTTTTTCTTTCTTTCTTACTTTTTGTTTGATTTTTATTTTTCTTGTTATTTTCCTTTGTATTTTCTGTTCTTGTTCTGCTTCTTTTCTTGTTCTGCTTCTTTTTCTCCTTTTTTATTTTCTGTTTTCCTTTTTCATCTTCCTTTTTGTCTTATTTTTGTTTTTAATTTTCTCCTTCTTCTTCTTTTTCTGATTATTTTAATTTTTCATGGTTTTCTCCTTTTTCATCTTCATTCTCTTAATCTTCTAATTTTTATTTTCTGTTTATTTTTTCACTTCTTTTTCCCTTTTTCTTTTTCTTTTTCTTTTTTTTTCTTTTTCTTTTCCTTTTTCTTTTTCTTTTCCTTTTTCTTTTTTTTTTTTTTTCCTTTTTTTTTCTCATATTTTTCTGTTTATTTTTCTATTTCTGCTTTTTTCTTTTTCTTTTTTGCTCTTTTTCCTTCTTTTTCTTTTTCAGGTTCCTTTTTCTTTTTATTTGCATTTTTATTTGCATTTTTGTCTTTTTTTTCCCACTTTTCTGATTTTTTTTTTGTTTTTCCTCCAGGAAAAGCTAGTGATTGCCGAGCTGCAGTAAGAGCCTGAGAGCCCAGTTGCCTATGCCCCATCCCTGCTCCTGGGCCATGCCCCAGACAGACTGGCCTAAGCCCCCGGCCCCAGACATTGGTGCTGGATGCACCAGTGCCTGTGCAGAGGTTGGCAGGGGAAACGGGGGACATGCCAGGGCTCTGCCCTGGGGGACACCAGGGAGGCCGCCTGCCCCTCACTGCCTGCCTCTACCCTCTGCACCACCCTACGCCCAGGCTCTGCCTGGCCCTAGACCAGCTGTGGCTGCCGAGTGCCAGGAAGCAGAAGGTGCTGCAGACACACCAGGAGCAGGAAGGCAGCAATGAGGACGCCACCTCCATCATCCTCATCTGGCCCAGCAGCTCCTGCATTGCCACATTTGGCTGAGTGGTGCTGCCACGTGCCATGGCAGGGCAGGAAGGGTTCCCAGCCATGTAAAGCAGGAGAGCTTTGCCACCCTTGCAATGGCCTCTGAGCTCTGCGCAGAGTCTGGTCAGGGAATGTGCTGTGTCCCCTGGTAACTTCTGGGTTTTGGAAAAGGATGGACAACAACCGCTGCTCTGGCAGTGCAGAAAGAGCCAGGGCTTAGCAGCAACTATGTCCTGCCCTTGTGTCCCTGGCCATGGGGCAGGGCTGTGGGGGTGAATCTGTCTGCCCAAGGGGCTGGGAGGCAGCAGGGTCTGATGCTTGTTCTCCTCTCTATCAATACCTCCCAGGCACTTAAGGAACTGTGGGTGGGCACAGCTTACGCAGGGCTAAGTTGCTGCTGCTGCTGCTGCATGGGGATGGATGCTTCCACAGCAGCCCCACAGAGAAGCACAGCTCCTCAGCTGGGGGGAGCTGCCCCCTGCAGCTACGGGCAGCTGTTGGGCACAGCCACCTGACAAGGGAGCACAGGCTGCTTGGGGCTCACCCGGCTCTCTGCCATCCTTTTGCCACTGCATAGGACACTGGGGGCCCAAGTGACCCATGTGTCATGCATCAAACCCCTGGAGAAGGAGCTGAGCCGCCGCTGTGCAGTGAGTCTCTCTGCTCTGGGCTATGTGCCTGAGCCCTGCTCTCCCAAATGTGCCACTGATTTTGCCCTCCTCTCTTTGCCAGGGCAGGACCCTGGGCATGATGAGGCTGATTGAGGGCCTGAAAAAGGTGAGGAAGACTGCTTTTCATCCCAACCTCTCTGGCTGTGCTGAGGTGCCAGGGCAACACAGACAGTGGAGGGAATTTGTGAAGGAGGCCACAAGGTTTCCTGGTGCCAGTGGGCAAGCAGAGGCATTGGAGAACCACTGGCAACGCTGGCAATTTGTTTGCTGCTTGCAGTAGCCAAGAAGAAGAGTCTAGCAAAGCAGAGGCTGCCACCTCAGCCACACTCTGGCTTCTGGGTCTGGGTGGCTGCTGGCTGGTGGCCCTCTGTGCTGCATGGCTGCTCTGTGAGTGCACCGTGGTTCTTGCAGGCTGATCCCAAGCAAGGTCTGGTGATGTACAAGGATGTGACGTCCCTGCAGGTAAGTTTGGGAAAGAAAGGCGACCTCTTCTTCTGGCCAAGCTGTGCTCTCTTGTTCCCCAAGTGTGGTCATGCAGCTGTGGCAGCCTGGGGGAGGGTGTTCCCTGGGCCAGCACCTGGACCACGGGCACTGGAAGAGGCTGTGCAGGGGCAGAGAGCCGGCACTGCTGCCCAGCTTGGAGAAGGGCAGGGCTGGGCTGGGGCGGCTTCTCCCGAGTGACACGTCAGCTCAGTGGAGCCTCCAATCCACAGCCACACTCGCACCTGCTGACTGCCTGCCTGGGTGCTGCATGCCACCACACTCTGCTGAAGGCAGGGCAGGACTGGACAGGCTGCAGCAGCGCTGGCCTGGTGCTCTCCACCCACAGCCTTTGGCTCTCTTTCCCTCAGCAGCAGGGACCGGTGGCAGCAGCAGCAGGAGGTGACTGCCCTGACCCTTTGCCCTGTGGCAGGGCCCAGCTGGGGCTGTGCGGGCACCAGACCAGGGAGGCTCAGGCTGCAGCAGGAGCTCTTTGGGCAGCTGTCCATGAGAGCTGCTCTGCAGGGGAGGAAAGAGACAGAGGGAGAGGCTTTGAAATGGGGCAGCGGGGATCCCTCTGCTTTGAGTTCTCTTTCAAGATACATGGACTTGCACATAGACGGTGATAATTATATGGATATTTACATATGTAGCTTACTATTTGTATATTTTTCTACATATGTTATTAAATTTATGAATGTACTATCTATATATATCTGTGTATATAGATACATACATACAGGTTTGCAGTTTCATATTTGTGTATATGTATCTAGTGTTTTATGTATGTTTTAATATCCGTGTTTAGTTGTATTTCCATATGTGTAATGGCACAAGCTGGTTTATAGGCAAGCAATCAATTTGATGAGAAATTCAGTTTGATTAACCTGGTCCGATCAACAGGCCCCTAGGTTAACAATGATAGGATATATTCAACCCTAAGCAGAGATTTCACTCAGTGATGTTCCATCCTAAGCTGCAGATACTTTACTGGTCAGAGAGCTGGGCAGTCCAAACTCCCAACCAACCAGATGTCAACCAATGGGCTGGGGAATCCAAACCTTCAATTTAAGAAGGGTCTGGAACAATAAAGAAGATTTTGTCACTTAAATAACAGAGGGTGGTGTCCTCTGTCTCCAACCACCGCCCCAGTTAATGCTAAACACATGTATACAGTTGTATGGGTATCTATTTCTATTGATGTAGTTTGGAGTATATGACTCTTTAAATAGGTATTTCTATGTGTGTATATGTCTATTTTGTATTTTTATATGCATATTGATCAATTTCTAGATGTAATTATATTGACATATATATCCAGGTGTATAGCTGTATGTTTGTATGGATGCAGTTGTATGGATATTTAGATTGGTAGTGATATTTGTCTATTTATAGATAGGTTCATTTTTTGCATCTATTTCTTGTATGTAATTTGTAATATTTAGTCTATATTCACATCTGTATATTGTGCTGGTTTTATATGTATTCAGTTCTATTGAAATATGTATGGAGTTGTATAGTGGTATAATTCTATTTATTGAGTCCTTGGTATTAGAGAGAGATATGGATATTTTTGTATTTATACATGGCTGTATGGTTGTTGTAATATGTAATAAATTTTTTTAAAAAGCACAAGTTATCTTCATCTAACTCGAAGATCATCTTCAGCTCTGGGAACAGAGGTCCTTTTCTTCTTCCCTGGAGGTAAAGGGTCTTCATCACTTCTCTCTCTCTCTCTCTCTCTGCTTACTTCAGCACTGGTGCTTCTGCTCATGGCTGTGGTTAGAATGCTTCATCCCCCCAAAATGCATTTCACAAGTTACAGGGAATAAAAGAGTCTGATATACCAATCATAGCTTCTCCATAACTTACAAAAGAATTTCAGCTTAAGGCTTCTCCTCATCCCCTCCCAGGTGGGACCTGACTCTTCCTTCTTGTCTGACCTCGATGCCCCCATGTTGTTTTGCTGGGTCTATCATTCTGTTTATAGGACTGTTTGTGAATCTCAGGCAGGACAGCAATTCATTGGGTTATAGGAGAAAACATCCCATGCCACGTACATCATGCACTGTCCCACGGTCAACACCAGGTGCTAATCTATGTTATTAATTCCTTTTTATTTGTAAGAATGCTATCATCCTGGGAAAGAATCCTGGCTGGAGTTGGAAAAGTCTCGCAGCCTGGGAGAGAATCTGAGCTAGAGCTAAAGCAGCTCAGATCCTGGGAAAAGGCGTGGCTGAAATTTTCCTAGGCCTGCAGCAGTGTCCATACCTTCAGAGTTTAAACCTCCCTTTATCTAATAAACACACTCCAACCTGTCCCAAAGGGAAAACAGGCAGCAAAGAGAAGCTCCACTCCCACAACAGAAGCTCTGTGCTTCCTTCTGTCCCAGCTGGAGAGCAGAGGCCACGGGCTACTCCTCAGTTTGGGATGGAGCCCTGGGAATTGGTCTGATTTGGGAGCCCAGCAGAGGGAAGTTCCCCAAAGAGAAGGGAAAGATTATTTGGGAGCAAAAGATTATGGCAATGTTTCAGCAGGGAGGAAAAAAAAAATAAAAAAATTAAAGCATTTGAAAAAGTTTCCCAGATGGGAATGTTTCCCTTGACACAATAACCCTTCAGTCTCCTTGGTCTGTCAGGAAGCTCCAGAATGAACCTGGAAGGCTTGGATGCACAGCATTGCTGTCCATCTCCAGAGCAGAAGCAGCTCCCCAACAAGATTTATTTTGGAAGTTTGTGTTGACAAGAGTTGGCATTGACAAGGAGGGATTTGCATTGCAACTGAAAGGAATAAGATGAATGTGTTTTTTACAAACAGACCATGGGAATCTGCTTGTACATTGGGCCAGGAACTTATAGAGAAGAAACTCTTACAAACACAGACTATGTTACTAACACAGACTGCTGCTCAGCCAAGGCCATGTTAAATTCCTGAACCTAGAGAAAAAAAACAAAGACTGAATAGAATTACAACTAGGCTTTTCTTTCTTTTAAATACAATATGGAGTGCATATTAGAGGGGGATATAGAGTAGGTGATTTGGGAAGTCTGTGCCTTCTGAGTACTTCAGCCAATGGGGAAAAGGAAGACGAGATGCAGCTGGGAGCTCAGGATGAAAAGGAGGCTACACCCCCCAAGAATTTGAGAGACCCCATGGGAAATGCTCACGGACTCTGCCTTTATTTGAATAAAGTTATGGGACTGCTCTGTCTCTTTTTGGTCATAAACCTCTGGCATCATGGGTGAATTTTCCTGACAGATTCTTCAGGATTCAGGTGATGATGAAAATTCAGAAAAGGAAGAAGGAGAAAAGTCAAGATGCACCCCTGGGGCAACATTTGTGTAGTTGCAGATTTCCTTTGTCCAGGGGTCCACATGTTGTCCTTCAGACTGTGTCCTTGTCACCTCAGGAGTGCTCCCAGGATGGAGGCCTGGCCTTGTCATTGTGCTGATGAGGCAATTGTTGCTGAAACAAAAGACTGAGAGACTTGGAGCCCCTCTAGACAGCCCTAAAGAGGCCCATTTTACAGGGAAAGCAAGGCAGAAAAGCTTCACAGTCCTAAACACAGCTGTAAAGTGCCCATCACCCTTGATCCAGCAGGGCTGCAGAGAGGAAAACTCTGACATTAAAACCAAAAGGGGCAAAATCTTGTGCAGGGCCTGGCCAGGATGTGATGGCTTCTCCCACATGGGCTGATGAATAACTCCCTAAACAGAGTTGAAAGACTGTCACCTAAGGAGATCTGAAAGGGCAGAGACATGTTGCGGTTGCTAACAGCAATTTTGGCTCATATCAGCTAACTCTCAAATTAACAGACTTTAGTTCCAAATGAAAAAACAGAACTGCTTGCTCTCAGTGATGACAATAGCCAGAGGTAAGAAGGGAGGAGGGCACAGCATGGCCCACATTGCCATGGGTCCTGGGCACTCTTGACTGGTCACAGGGTTCCTCTGGCCTGCGTACTCTACTTTGCTGGGACAGCAACTCCTGCTCCTTGCTGAGGCTGTGGGGAGGAGCACAAAGACACTGGCTTCCAGAAACACAGAGACTTGGGAAGCAGAGAGAGACCTGGCACTGTGGGCAAGTCCCAGAGGGAATAGATGGGGCTGGAGCAAAACATTCCCTTCAGGTTCTCCTTGAAATGGGGACACAACCCACAGGGGTGGGAGAGTCTCACCCAGAGCTGGCCACCAGCACCGAGGTTCTCCAAATCCCAGCACTGCCCAGGGAAAGGCAGTGACAGGAGGAGGCAGCATCCAGCCACAGGCAGTCCGTGATGACAGGTCCCACCAGTCCTCTCCTCACAGAAAACCTTGGCAAGGTGTCAGGAGCAGGGATGAGACACAAGGCCATGGACACATGATGAAGATGGCCAAGGGAGAGCAACGTGGAAATGCAGAAGTTGAAAACAAGAAAGATTATTTTCTCATTTCTCTTGACAATATGCACTGGTGGGAACATGCAGTGGTCACCTGCTGATGGAGGGTGACATCAGTGAGAGGCAGATTGTGACATCAGCAAGCACAGGATTGTGACATCTCACCCCTCACTGCTTAAATAGAGCTGTGGGCAGAGCTGGGCCCAGTCTGGATCTGGCCTGAACTCCTACTGAGCATGACTGCAAGGTATGGAGGATTGAGCCAGGTTTGTCTGCTGCTGAGTGGTGCCTGATCTTGGAAGGTCCCAGTGCCAGTCCCAGTGCAACCAGCAGGGTTTCCCCAGCCCTGTCTGGTTGAGGCAGCCAAGCACTTGAGGGTGAGCTGTTCAGGAAAACATCCCCCCAGAGTGGCCATGGAGCTCAGGGGGCTGGGGAGTGTCCTTCTCCAGCAGCCTGACCATTACTTCCTCCCTTCTCCTGCAGATTGTGACACCAGCAACAGAGAGCAGCTCCTGATCCTCAGCTCTCCCCATGTGTTGTAGAGGCCAAATATGACCACAGAGACGGGGGGCAACTGTGCCATCTGCCAGGACACCTGGGATGACGTGGCTTCTGCTCTGCCCTGTGGCCACAAATTCTGCTCGGGCTGCATCCTGCAGTGGGCACAGATTAACCCTGTGTGCCCACTCTGCAGAACAACTATAGACACTGTCAGGTTTTCTGGCAACACAGACAGGTCTCTGGAGATTGTCCTCACAGCCACTGAGCAGCTGCCAGCAGCCACGAGCCAGGCAGGGAGAGCTCTCAGTGGCCAGGATGAGAACAGCCCTCATCCCCCTGTGCTGCCCCATCCCTCTTCTCATCAAGAGACACCACCCCAAGCTGTCGGTGGTGTCCTGCCTGAGGTCTGGGCACAACTTTTCCGTAGACAGCGGGAACTTCTGGACCCTGTGCGGACTTGGCTGCGCCGAAGGACAGAGACCGTGTGTGGGGAGCTGTGGTGGCTGGCAGAGAGCTGCATCCTGTACATGCTCTGTGTGTATGGGCCACACCAGGAGATCATGATCGAGGGTCTGCAGAGTGTCCTGGGGGAGCACACAGTGCCACTGATCCAGGACACCATCGACATCATTGTGAGACACTGCAGCTCGGGGGCCCAGAGGCTGCTGCGCTCCAATGCTGCTGCGGATGAGAATGACAGCCCAGCAGCCAGCAGCAGCTCCAGCTCTTCCAGTCCCACCAACCTGAGTTCCTGCTCCTCATGCTCTCAGATGGGGACTCCAGCCACCTCCAGCAGCCCTGCAGTCTCCATGGAGGAGGAGGGAGCCACTGCAGGAGCCACTGCCCAGCCCAGGGGGCACAGCCACTCCCCAAGTGTCACCATGTCCGCAGGGCAGGACCGGCCCCAGCAGGAGCCAGAGCAGGAGGTGATGTTGGCAGGTCCATCTGCCCAGAGCAGCTGGCCCAGGTCTCCTGATCCTCATCATCCCCCAAAGAAAAGGGCCCCTGAGCCTCAGGACTCTCCCCCCACCTGCAAGAAGTCCCCCTGCCAGCAGAAATAAAGGGCCCTTGCAACCCTTTATTTAGGGAAAAAGAAATAAATTGTTATTTCCCTCACACAGTCCCTGGGCACTGCTTCCTCAGCCTTCTGGTACCTTTGCCCTTGTGCCCCACCATGGCTGGCACCCATGTCCTGAGGGGCGCTGCCATAGGCCCAGGGCCATGCAGGCTGCACCTTTTCCCACAGGAAATCTGCTGCAGCTGAACACCTGCAGGGCAACAGATGCCAAAGGGAAAGTGAGCAGCAGGGGTAGCTGGTCTCGACACAAAATGATTTAGGAGTGCTCCACTCTGGATCTCTCTGCATGCTGTGGAGCAGGGATCAGAGACAGGGCCATATGATGTAGGTGTCTGAGGGAGAGCATCATGGAGAAGTAGAAACTGAAACTAGGAAACAGTATTTCCTTTTTTCTCCTGGCACATGTGCCTGCAGGGATGGAAGGCCTACTGTGTCATCACAGTATTGAGCAGTCTGAAGTACAGATGCTGACACCACTGAGCACTGGATTGTGACCTCACATCCCTCACTGCTTACCCCGGGGTTCCAAGGATTTGGAATGCCTTTTGTGTTGTAACTGGGGCTGTCAGAGAGAAGCAGACTGTGACATCACAGGGGATGGATTGTGACATTGTGCCCCTCACTGCTTCCATTTAGAGATTGGCAGGGCCACTTTGGCTCCAGCCTGAACTCCTGCTGAGTGAGGCTGCCAGGCCAAGAGCATCAAGGCAGCCAAGCTCTGGTGCTGGGCATGGCCTGTTCTTGGCAGATCCCGGTGCCAGTCCTGGAGCCATCACTCCTGATACAGCCACAGAGGCAGATGGTAACTGCCCCATCTGCCAGGACTCCCAGAATGATGGGACTTGTGTTCTGCCCTGTGGCCACCGCTTCTGCCTGGGCTGCATCCTGCGCTGGGCACTCCGAAATCCCTCGTGCCCCCTGTGCAGGACACCAATAGAGACGGTCAGGTTTTCTGAGCACGCAGACGAGTATCTGGAGACAGCCAGCACCGCCCCCAAGCAGCTGCCAGTGGCCGCCAGCCAGGCAGGGAGAGCTCCCGGCCACCTGGAAGAGAACAGCCCCCACGGCCCTGTGGCGTCCTGTCCCGCTGCTCCTCAGGGGACCCTGTCCCCAGCTGAGCAGGGCCCCTCAGGGCTGGAGCTCCTGGGTGGCCTCCTGCCCGAGGTGTGGGCCGGACTTTTCCGTGGGCAGCCGCAGCTGCCGGAGCCCGTGCGGCCCTGGCTGCGCCAGCAGCTGCGGGGGATATTGTGGCACTGGCGGTGGCTGGTTGAGGCCGCAGAGAGCTCCATCCTGCACGACCTGTGCGTCAAGGGGCTGAACGCCCCGGCGTTGGTCCAGGGGCTGCAGCCTGTCCTCGAGCACCACACGGCTCCACTGGTGCACGGCACCATCAGCATCATTGTGGGCCAGGGCAGCCAGGAGGCTCAGAGGCTGCTGCGCTCTGGGGCCATCAGGGATGAGAACCATGGCCCTGTGGCCAGTGCCAGCTCCAGCTCCAGCTCCAGCTCCAGCAGCTTCTGGATGGGGGCTCTTGCCCATGGCCCCACAGTCTATGGTGTGGAGGAGGAATCTGGCACATCGGACACTGCTTTTCCCGGGGGTCCCAGCCACCCCCAACTTGTGCCTGTCCCCATGGCGTGGGACAGGCCCCAGGAGCAGCCATGGCAGGAGATGATGACAGCAGCTGATCCCTCTGCCCAGGGCAGCAGCTTCAGCCCCTGCACCCTTGTCCTGTCCCATTGTAATGCAATTTTAGCCGCTTGGATGTGGGTTCCTAGCCAGCATCTCCCTTCATGCTGGGCAGATTCTGTAGGAAAATACAACAATACTAAAGTTTAAACTAAGTGTAAACTAGTGCTAACAGAAATGTTGTGAGATTTGCTTCAGAAAATAAAGGGGATGGTGCAAGATGACACAGGGATTAAAATTACTACTGTAATTTGTTTTTTTCTCTTGGCCCTATTTGCTTGGATATTTTTGGCTTTAGTTTAGGTTTGGTGGGTTGGATATTTTTTGGTTTTGGGGAGAGGTGATGCTGATTGGAAGGGTATTTAGTTTCTGATCCTTTTTTATTGCTATTTTAAATTTCTTTTCTTCTTTTTCTTTTTTTATTTTTTTTTTTTTAACCACAAACTTTTTTTCTTCCTTTCTTTTATAACCCATTCACATTTATGTAAGAGCCTTTCTTTGCAACCATAACCATTTCAGTTCTCCACAAATTTCCTTGTTTTTTAAAGTTTACCTCCTCTGAAGTTAATTTACTTTCTCTTTGCAGAATCCTTTTGGCTTCCTTTTGCACCCCAAGGGACCAGTAGACCTCCTACTGCCAGTAAATCTGCTTTTCAAGCAATTATAGTCATTTGGATGTGGGTTCCTAGCCAGCAGCTCCCTTCATGCTGGACAGGCAAATGTAAATACGGTCAAGTGTAAAGACAATGGAGTAATAAAATTCGTGCTAACAGAAATGTTCTGAGACATTTTTCAGAAGAGAAAGGGGATGGTGAAGTCTAACACAGGGATTAAAACGTTTGTCAGAGAGAATGTAGCCTAAGTTTGTTTTCTTGATTAAAAAAACACACCCTAGGAATTATAATAATGAATTGTAATGATAATGGGTGTCCTGATTTAGGGCAAATTCTGGGACAAAACCACCAAAGGGGTCTCTTCTAGAAAGCAGGATTCAGCAGCCCCTACCTCAACCATCTCGGGAGAAAAATCGCTTTGGATTAAAGCGGAAAAAACTGTACATTTAACAAACCAAAGTACTCACCAACATGGAAAAATGAATAATTTCAAACCATAAACCCTCATGTCACTCTGCAGAGATGGAAAATTCAGAAATTCTGTGGTTCTTTTTTATGGGTGTGTCTTGTCTTGGCTCAGTTCTCTCTCAGTCCCTCTGGAGCTCAGGTCTCTGTCCAGGCTCGGCTCTGGTGTCCCAGCTGCAGAGCAGCTTGGGGCACCCCCAGGCAGTAGTCCTGGTGTTCCTGGACTAAGAGGAATGATGGATTTGTCTTTACAAACAAGCTGTGGCTCTGCTGGTTGATAAGAGTAGCACTGAGAGATAAAAGAAACAATGGGATGGATTCCACTAATTGATCAATGGAAGAAGATATTTGCTTTTACAAACAAACTGTGGATTTGCTGATAAACAAAGCTGGATATTGAAAGGTGAAAGAAAAAATAGGAGAAAACCATTAATTATATAAGAGTTAAAAATTAAAAGGGAGGGTTGTACATTAAAGGGGAATCTCAGGTATCAGGTGTTCTGGGAAGTCTGTACCTCTCAAGAACCTCAGTCAGTGGGGAAAGAGAGAGGGAAATGTGGCTGGGAAATTTGGATAAAAAGGTGCCCCAAATATTTGAGAGACCACAGGGGAATGCCCAATGGCCTCTCCCTTTATTTGGATGAAGTAGAAGGACACCTCTGTCTCCTTTTTAGACATAAACCTCTGATATTTGTCCATTAATTTTCCTGATAGGACCAAACAATAGATTCACAGTTAATAAAACAAATAAATAAAAACAAAACAAAAACCAAACCAACCAGCCAACCAAACAATGAAAAAAGAAAAAAAAAAAAAAACCCAACAAAACCAACAATTCCCCCCCCCCCAACTTCTAGTCAGTGCTACCAAGAAGAAGCTAACAAAAAGCAAAGGAGAACTGTCTCCTGCTGTCCGTGTTGCAGTCAGCACAGTCCATGAGAAACGAATCCTGGGAGAGTAAAATAAAGCTTCTACACAAAAAGTGCACACTTCTTCTGCCACCCTTTGCTCTCACAACCTGTCTCAAAGGCACAGAACTCAATAGCCAGCATAAACAGATGCAGGGGATATAACACAGCATCATAAAGTCACCCAGGCAGAGGGGTAAAAGATATCTGTGACTATTTGTCTCATTTCAAATAAAGTGCTATTCTTTCTCAACACTTCCTAGGGCAGGATATTTGTGCTAATGTCCTTTGTCTATTAAAGACTAATATCTATAATCAGGTGCTGAGTGTTTCAAATCAGCACTTAAGAAGAAACAGACATAAATTCTTCACATATGCACCTTTGTGACAGGTCTTTAACAGTAAATGTCAATTCTCTCTAGATTTGTTTTTTGTTCTTTATTTTATTCCAGAAGACAGGAGAGAACCTAGACACAGAGCCTGTACAGTGTCTGGAACCAGCATAGACTTTCCTTGCAACCATAACCATTTCAGTTCTGTGTGTTTCCTTCATTTTAAAGTGTTCTTTCTCTGAACAGAATCTTTTCAGCTTTGCTTTGTACGCCAAGGAGCCAGTACACTTCATGATCCTGCTCCTGATGGTAACTCTGCTTTTTTGAGCAGTTAGAGTCACTTGGATGTGGGTTCCTAGCCACTACCTCCCTTCATGCTGCACAGCTTCTCTAGGCAAATGCAACAATATTTAATTTTAAGCATAATGGAAACAAAAACTAGTGCAAACAGAAATGTTCTGAGACTTTTCTCAGGAGAGGATGGTGAAAGCTAACACAGGGATTAAAATTACTGCTGCAATTTTTATTTTATTGCTCCCTATTTGCTTGGAAGCTTTTGGTTTTAGTTTGGTGTTGGTTGGTTGGTTGGTTGGTTGGTTGGTTGGTTGGTTGGTTGGTTGGATGGATGTTTTGAGGAGTGGGCATGGAAGGATTTGGGTGGAGGGAGGGTTTGTTGGTTGGTTGGTTGGTTGGTTGGTTTTAATTGCTTCTTTTAATTTCTCTTCCTTTTTTCAGGTTTGTGGAAGTTTTCCTAAGTGGATGAAGTGATATCCATCTTAGTGTTACTTGCTGCCCAGGAAGATCTGCAATTAATAAACCAAAGCAAAATAAAATTAGAATCTTCTTTTATCTTTCTGGGAGAATAACAGGTTTTTCCATGCTAGCATTGATGTATTAAAAGATATTTTCTGGCCTAGTTAGCCTAAAAAAGTAATTTCATCAGGCACAAAAAGAACACATAGAGAGAAAAGCAATGGTCTGCCCAGACCACAGACAAAAATGATTGCTATCTATGACTACTGAACAAAATTACAAGCTGAAAGCATTCTTTTACAAACCTTAAGTGCTTGCTAGCTGCTGTTGCAGTAATAGTTTTCCTTTTTATTTGTCTTCCATAGTAAAATATATGTTATACATGACAAGAATCCATTCACGACCAAGATTTCTGGAAATGGAAACACTATTTAATGATGTGCTCAAAATTAATGTTATGTTACTGAAAGGTTTTAAAAAAAAAAAAGGATTGTTTCACTGTCATTCATAGAGCTGGTTATTTAAATTGCTTTATTCAAAGGTTTTCAAACAACAGGAATTTCCTCAGCAGGTAATAAAAATGATCATTTTTGGAAGAGTTGTGTTAATGGCTCCCTTATGAAATTAAATATTTATTGCCTTGGTTGGCTTTATGGTTTTCCCAAAGCTTTTTGTATGTGATCCTGTTTACTCCGTTGAGGCAGCTTTGAGTTTGCTTCCCAAAATGAAAAAGCAGAAGAATGTAGCAGAAACTAAGTTTAGATAACATTTCATATATTGCTGTTGGTCCTTGCTATACCCATGCTAAAACTGTGTGAAAATGTCAGTGTGCTCTCTTCCTTTCATTTTCCCTTCTTGCTTTCACGACCTATATGGTATTTTTTCATATTTATGCCACTTTTATGCTCCCTGAATATATTCTTTCTATTCTAGTGTGAGAGTCTTATCTTGATTTCTGACTGTACTGATACAGTGGCTGACATATTTTGTGCTCGTGACATTTGAGATACAGCTTTCTTAATCAAAGTTTCTAAGTTGCTGGTATTTACTAAAAGGATGGAGAATTGAATTGCTACTTCATGCTGTTGTTGCTAGAAATTATTTAGAAGTAGAATCAATTTATTATACCACTGATTAAAATCACTGTAAATAAATGAGGCATGGCTTGTGGAGTTTGATGGAGCTGTAGGCCAGCTATATAACCATACATACAGAAAATCACAGAATTGCTGGCTTGGAAGAGCCCTTCAAGGTCATCAAGTCCAACCCATGCCCTAACACCTCAACTAAACCATGGCACCAAGTGCCACATCAGTCTTTTTTTAAATACATCCAGGGATGTACCTGGGCAGACAATTCCAGTGTTTATCACCCTTTCCTTAAAAAACATTTTCTTGATATCCAGTCTACATCTCCCTTGGTGCAGCTTAAGTCTGTGTCCTCTCATTGTGTCCACTGGTGCCTGGTGAAAGAGATCAACTCCCACCTGACCACAACCACCTTTCAGGACGTTGTAGAGAGGAATAAGGTCACCCCTGAGTCTCCTTTTCTCCAGGATAAACACCCCCTGCTCCCTCAGCCCTTCCTCACAGGGTTTGTGCTCCAAGCCCCTCACCAGCCTTGTTGCCTCCTCTGGATGCGCTCAAGTGTCTCAACATCCTCCCTGAACTGAGGGGCCAGAACTGGGCACAGCACTCCTGATGCAGCCTCACCTGTGCCAAGTACAGGGGAAGAATGAGCTCCCTGCTCCTGCTGGCCACACTATTCCTGATACAGGCCAGGATTACATTGGCCTTCTTGGCCACCAGGGCACACTGCTGGCTCATGTTCAGTTGGCTGTGGACCAGCACCCCCAGGTCCCTTTGTGCCTGGGCACTGTCCAGCCACACCGTCCTCAGCCTCTAACCTTGTAGGGGATCATTGTGGCCAAAACGCAGGACTCACCACTTGGACTTGTTAAACCTCATCCCACTGGACTCTGCCCACCCATCCAAACATTTCGGGTTTCTCTGCAGAGCCCTCCTCCCTTCCAACCAATCAACACATGCTCCCAGCTTAGTGTCATCTGCAAATTTACTGATGGAAGACTCAATGCCCTCATCCATGTCATCAATAAAACTACTGAACAGACCAGGCCCCAGCACAGACTCCTGGGGGACACCACTGGTGGCTGGTCACCAGCTGGGTGCAGCAGCTTTCACCACTCCCTGGGCCTGGCCATCCAGCCAGTTCATAATCCAGCACAGAGTGCTCCTGTCCAAGCCATGGGCTGCCAGCTTTTTCAGGGAATGCTGTGAGAAACAATGTCCAAGGCCTTGTTGAAATCCAGGTACACGACATCCACAGCCTTTTCTGCATCCACCATGGGTCACCTGGTTCTAAAAAGAGACCTGGTTGGTCAAACATGACCTTCCCCTCCTAAACCCGTGTTGGCTGGGTCTGATACCTGGCCATCCCATAAGTGCTGTGTGACGGCACTGAGTATAAACTGCTCCATAACCTCACCTGGTACTGAGGTCAGGCTAGCTGGCCTAAAATTACCAGCATCCTCTATTGTTGGGGCCCTGGCTATATTGCATGATTATGAGAGATTTTGACCTCGAAAAAGGAACTAAGAGAAAGAACAAGAAAGTAACAGTGCAAAGCCATCACGATATGGAGAAGTGCTGGGCAACAGAGTGAAATAGAGTAGCAGAAGCAAGCGAATGAAAAAGTACATTAAAGTAGCAAATAAGTAAGTAGATGTGCAGGGAAAGTATAGTAAGGTAGCAAATAAGGAAAAAGGATGTGACTAAATCAGGGTGCTAGATTGCTTGAGCCAAGGGGTGGGTAAGATGCCGTAAAAATGCGTGAAGCCAATCAACAATTAACAAGCAATATGTGGACAATGCTTAAGAACCAATCATGTTAAAGGCGCTTGTGGCATGCTATGCACATTGCAACAATGTTTTAGTATAAAAGAAGCACTGTGCGACTAATAAATCGAGTTAGACTTGCATCACATTGATGTGTATGTCTTTTCTCATCTCTCCATGAAGACCCTACCCTAGCAAAGACACCGACATTTGAGCTTTGCAAAATTCAGAAGACTTGCAAATTGCACTGTTAAATTATTCAGGTGGCGGTTCTATTAATTTCCCGGGCCACCAATCATTGCAAGCAAAATTAAGTTTTAGAGAAAAACCTATGCAAAGTGAAGAACCTGTAAGTGCTCTAACTCTCTTCCCTGATGGATCAGGGAAAACACAAAAATCAGTTATAGTATGGTAAAATCAAACAACCAAAACATGGGAGTTGGATGTACACTATAGGGCTCTCCTGAGATGGTTTAAATGGCCACAGTTGTTAGAGTGTTCCAGCTCTTTCCAGAAGCTTTGCATTTAATTCCAGATCCATCTCATGTTGCCAGTATTGTCAAAGGAATAGAAGGATCACTTTTAAAGGATGTAACAAATGATACCAGGTATCCTTGGCTTTCATGTCTTGATACAATTTTGCAATACAGAACTAACCAATATTTTGTATTTCATATCAGGGCTCATTCCTCGCTTCCAGGATTCTGGGCAGAAAGAAGTGCAAGAGCAGACAAACATCGGCCAAGCATTTTCAACAAGCAAAACTGAGTCATGTCTTTTTCCATCCAAAGGCACAAGCCCTTGTGCAAACGTTTCGCATCTCTGAAGGTCAAACAAAAGCAATTATTGGTGCTTGCCCCGATTCTCAACTTGCACAACCTCGTCTTTCTACAGGAGGTACCAACCCACGAGGGTTGCAAAGCCTGCAACTACGGCAGACAGATATCACCAAATACCCAGCTTTTGGGAAATTTAAAAATATTCATGTGTCTCTAGACACTTTTGCAGGTGCAGTTTTTTCTTCTGTCAACACAGCAGAAACAGTCAATCGTGTTTGTCAACATTTTCTACAATCTTTTGCTCCATGAGATGTACCTCAAGAAATACAGACAAAATGGTCATGCATACACAGCTCAAAAATTGGCCACATTTTTAATGGACTGGGGTGTTTGCACACTTTTGGAATTCCCTACTCACCCAAAAGTTATGCAATTTTTGAAAGGACACATCACACTCCAAAATGCGTTTTAGAGCAACAAACCAGGGAAATGGCCCAAGCAACACCTCAGATGAGGGTGTGTAAAATTTTATATGTTTTAAATTTTTTAAGTATCTCATTTGCAGAACTCACAGGATGTTTTTGCTGCCCTGCTCTTCATTACCTTTTGGCTGGAAATGCAATTGCCCTTTCTTCCTCATGAGGAAAATCACAACTGGACAAAACCTGGCCAAAGGCCAGTGTTCCAAGGGCACAGTAGGTTGGAGTTGATAATACAGGGAAGAGAACTTTCCCAATTTCAAACCACACCAGAACACCCACAGGAGGGACTTTCCATCTTTGAGCAAGAATGGCCAATTCAGAAATGAACAAGAGCAATATTCCCTGGGCGACAAGGAAGGAAATTTTACAACAGGCTTGGGGGTGTCTAGCACCTTTATTCTGAATGTGGCTGCGAGCTGACATTGAAGAAAGCAATGCTGAAGTGCTCCTGGTCATCCCCTCTGCTTCCTACATCACTTTGCTGCAGGGATGACAGCAATCAGGCTTCAGAAGAGGCTGGAGAGAGGCTCCGCTAATTCGAGAAATGGATGCTGCCCAAAGAAAAAAAGAAAGAAATGAAACCAATGTAAATAAGACAAAGGAAAAATTCACCATGATTTTCCAAAATGAACTTTTAACAGGGTCGAGCTGCATTCTGAGGAGCCCAGAAACACACAGACACAAGAGGCAGAGCACAGATGGACTCAGCTCTGGCTTGCAGGAAGAGCAGTGCCTGCCTTGGCATGCCCCCATTTCCTGTGCTGACTGGCATCTTCCTCCACAGCAGGGGCAGGCAAGGAAGTGGCCCGGTCACCAGCTCCCTGTCTGCCACAAAACCTGGCAGCAAACCTGCAGCAGTTCTCATCTACCTGAGTGGGCCAGGCAGCACATGGGGCTGGCACCAATCCTGCTCAGCTGTCCCTGTTTGGCTGGCAGAAACCTCTAAGAGTGGGACAGGAGGGACAAGCTGGGTGCCCTTGGATGCTCACAGTCACCCCAACACTGCACTCCCTTCCCACAGAGCAATCAGGAACCGCTTGGCAGGGATTGCATCCACTGTGCTCATCAAGCCCCACTGCCTGCCTTCACTCCCAGCACTGCAATACTTCAGTTCCTTTGCTACCACGGAAAACTGAATACACCACCCAAGATCAAAGGAGGGCCTCAGAACTGAGAAGAAGGTGGGCGCTGCCCTCTGAGGAATGGCTGAGAGAATTGGGCTTGCTTAACCTGCAGAAGGGCAAGCAATGTGGTGATGTTTCAGTATTTGAAGGGGCTTCTGAGAAAGATGGGAACACATCTATTAGCTGGGCCAATTACAAGAGGACAAGGGGGAATGGTCTAAACCTAAAAGAGAGTTGATTCAGATTGGGTCTAAGGTAGAAATTCTTTACCAGGAGAGTGCTGAAATACTGGTACGTGTTAGCCAGAGAGCTGGGAGGTGCCCCACACTTGGCAACATTCAAGGACATGTTGGATGGGGCTCTGAGCAACCTGAGCTACTTGAAGATGTCCTTGCTAGTGACAGGAGAAGAGGACTAAATCAGGACCTTCACTGGTCCCTTTTAACCTCAACCAGTTTTGGACCCAAACTTGGTTTTCATTTGAAAAGCACCCATAGCACAGATTACTATGGGGGGGGACCCATCTGATGCCCTGAATTTTGGCCAAGGAGCAAAGGCTGACAGGGGACAGCTGTTTGGCTTGCAGCTGCTTTGCATTGTACCTGCAGGAGTTCCTGGGCAGAACCTCGCCTGTCCACGTCCATCTGCAGGCAGCAGCCCAGAAATTCAGACAAGGCAGAGGGTAACCTGAGCTTGTGCAGATCTGGTGCCCCTCGCTTGCCTATCAGGTATTTAGCCTGAAGGAAAAGGAAACAGGAGACTCTATGTAATCCTTCCATATCCTGAAGTGCTCCCCTAGACCCCATATTTTAAGCAGCATTCTGCAGTGGCAATTTCTTGCCTAGCAGATGGTAAGAGATGAGCCTTCCCTCCCAAAAGAGAAAAGGCCCCAGTGCAGCCCCAGCTATTTCAACCTTAAACAGTCTTGTCTTGGAAGTTTATGTAGACCCCAGGAACATTTGTACAAATGGGCCTTGGTGGAACCAGTTCAAGCTGTGGGAATGGGATTTTGTCTAATGGTGATGGACCAGAAGGACACTGGTAGCTGAGCGTATTTGCACCTTACCCTTTCCTTGGTTTTCCAAATATAAGGAGCCCTTCCTTTGGCCATTTCTATTCCCAAGATGCCAAGGGACCAGGTGTCCACTTTGGGGCCGTACGGCTCTCCTCTCACAAGCTCGGGTGCCATCCAGCAAGTGGTCCCGACCACCGACCTCCGTTGACTTTGCTCACGGATGAGCACAGCACAGAGGCCAAAATCAGCTGAGGAGAAAAACAAACACTGCTTCAAGTAGGAAACCAAGGAAAAGAGTGCCTCACTCTAAGGCTCGGAATGCAGTGGTGCATTGAGCTGCAAAAGCAGCTGTGCTCCCTTTTCTCAGGGCTGCAGCCAAGCACATTGTCCACTTAACAGCCCCCCAGGACTCACACCGTGGCTTTTCCTCATCCACCTGACAGCTTCCATTTTAACTCCCCCTCCTGGCAGGAGCACACACAAACCAAAGCCGCTCTTGACACTTTGTTTCCTCTCTAGACCTCTCAGCACCTTGCAGCTGTGCCCTGGCTTTGCAGAGTGCCCTGTGTGCTCTCAGCAGCACCACTGCCGGGCACCTGGCAGCCACCCAAAAGCAGCCCCACACCGCCCCGGAGCGCGGCGCCTGACCAAGAGCACCCACCCAACTTGACGGAGCCATCGCGGCCCAGAAGGATGTTCCTGCTTTTGATGTCTCTGTGGATCACCTGGTTGGCATGAAGGAAAGCCAGGCCTTGCAGGCACTGAGAGAAAAAGAAACAGGAGGGCAAAAGTTACTGTAATCTGATTGCATTCCATGCTTTACAGAAAACTGCTTCTGAAGCATTCCCAGATTCTGAAGATTCCCAGATCTCACAGGAGCAGTGAGTGGGTGCTGGCAAGAGGAAGAGCTTCTTGCTGCAACCCTAGGAGAACAGGATCTTTCCAAAGGAAGGCATATTCATTTCTGAGGGGGAAACATCAGTCGTTACAGGAGACTGTCCCCTGCAAAGCCAGCCACACTGACTGCTGCTGCTGCTACAGCAGATGCGCTCTCCCCATCCTGAGGACAAACCATGACATTCCAAGAGAGGGAAAGTCCCTGCTTTGGGTACCTAGGGGATCGCTGTCAGGTGGGAGAGTGGAGGACAGGGGTCAAAGTAGCTCATTTGTCAGTTTTCAGCTGCAAGCACCATGATGGGTGCCATGCCATCCTTTGAAGTGGAGACCTGTGAGAGTTGAATCTCTCTTTGACTTTGCTGTTTGTTTAAAACTGGGATATCTAGAACCTTTCTGCATTGCATTTTTTGCACTTAGAGGCAGAAATTGAAAAAGAGACAGAGAGTTCAACAACAGCAGATAAGTGTAAAGAACAGACTATAGTAAGGGCAGGGACACTGGCAGGCAGTCCAGTGCAGATGCTCATTCTTCTTTGAAGCATGAGAGCAGCACAGAAAGCTGTGAACATGGAATCACGCACTTAGCAGGGCTTTCAAAGGACGAGCCTGTCCAAGGCGTCCAAAGCACAAGCAGGATCCCTTACCTCCCGACAGACAGTTGCTATTTGTCCTACAATCATCCTTTTCTCACTGACCACCTGAGCTAAGGAGCCTCCATCCATGTACTCCAGCACCATCCAGACATCCCCATGTGCAAGGTAACTGGAAGATGAAAACAACAAAAGGGGCTGAATGTGCACAGCTAAATTGTCATATCAAAGAAAAGCCTAGAGTTGAGTTTGAGTATCCAGGTCACTGGTAAATGAAAATGGAATAAAATGAAGACTCGCACCACTTAGGCTATCCAGTGCTTGCAGTCTGTGCTGTCCAAATGAGGAAGGCACATCCGCACAAAAGGAGACGGCTTAGGTGGCAAGTAGGGGGAAAAAAAGGCAGGTTTGTGATGGCAAGGATAAATCTGGAAGCGGACACATCCCAGGCAGCTGCTTCATCATCCTCATACACAAATTCCATCCACAATTTAATCCAGCAACAAGGAGATGCAGTTTCCACAGCTTTTATCCAGGGCACGTGGGTGTGTAGCACTGCAGACAACCTTGTAGAAAAACTTTCATGAAAGTCATACACAAATAGGAAAAGAATTTCAAACCTGGCAAATGATGTATCTCCTATCCTAATCTTTTGGCATGCAAGGCAATGGAAATAGTGGGAATAGTGCAAGGGGAATCATTTCTCACATACTCTCTCTGCACTCCCCCTCTGACACTCAGAAATAATCACGCCCCAAACCAGCAAAAGAACATGCAGCGAGTGAACATACAGGCTGCTGGCTTAGTAAGAGAGCCACACTTTGGGAACAATCCTCGAGCTATCTCTGCCTGGAACCATGAATGTGGACAGAACACAATCTCCTCCCATGCCTTGTACAGAAGTGGATTGATGTTAATAGAAAGATCAATTTTCTGCCAGTGAGTAAAGAGCTTTTAAACTTCTGCCTTGCAAGTATGGAAATGAACATTCTCAGAAAAAGAACAGAACTACTGACCTTTCTAGGTAGGTAACAATATTGGGGCTCTTGTGTAACTTCGTGGCAAGGATTTCTTTTAAAGCATCCTGGCAGCCCTGATGCTGGAGATCGATTTTCTTTATGGCCACCTACAATGGTGTTGAAAGCGTTAGGAACAGACACTACAAGAGCCTCTTTCTTCTCCGCTTGCGAGCCAGGACACCTCGTCAGCCCGGTTAAAAGGGACTCTAAACATCAACCACAAAGTGCTACCAACACTCTCTGCACACACTGACTTTTCAAATGGCCTTTGTTTATCACCACTTTTAGAACTTACTCATGACTTGCTAGCCAAAAGCAATTTTGCTCAGTTTTGCTCTTTGCTTTCTTGTGAAAACAAACTGAAACAGCTGACAATTTATTAGCATTTCTAGGGACCCTGACCAGTGTTTCAGATTTGTTTGTAAATCCAAGCAGGCGTGTCCTTCTCTGAAAGACACCGATGCCATCCTTGCATTCATTCAGGTAGGTAGGAAGGACAAAGTCTCTCCATAATGAAGGGACAGCCTTTGCAGCCAAGACAGGCGGCCCCGAGCTCTGGGCACAGATAACATCCCAAGGGAAAGCGCTCAGGAGCTGCAAAATCCTCATGGGCTGTTGGCACTTACCGCTCGTCCTGTGGCAGAGTCGAAGGCCTTATAAACCGTTCCAAAACTCCTAGAAGGAGAACAGCAGCAAGAACAAAGAAGCTGTTCAGTGCTGAGGAGCAACAGACAGCCCAGGCAGGAGCTCTCTGCTGCCTGCAGTGTCTCTCACACACCGGGGTCTATCTGCTCTTTAGCCAATAGCACAGCAGCCCATCAGCTTTCTGCCATGAGATAAGCTGGGTCCAACGGGAAGAAAAAGGGCTGCTGCACATCTCAAATGTACACACTAGGTTTTGGAAGCTGGGATTTTCTTTGGCTTTTCTTTTTTGTCTGTGCATTTGTCATGCATTTCCAGGCACTGAAACACACAGTCCTGCTGGGCCTTCTCACCACTCTCTTTTCATTCTATCTACACAACTAAGGAAACATGACGCAATCTATTTTATGGTCTGACCACTGAATATTGTTTTCCACAAAACATAGAAAGAAATGCTACTGAGAGCTGTTATCTGGCAGCTTTCAGGTGGGAAGCTGATCTCGCAGTTTTTTCTTCCTCCATTCCTGAGGCCATATTGCTTTGAATCATACAAAACCATGTCTTCTAGGAAAATAAGCAAACTGCTGCCACACACTTGAGGGGTAGCAGGGCTTCCACATTCTGCTCCTTCAGGCAGGCAAGACATTGTCAGCATCCAGTTGTCTTTGATGATGCCCAGTGATCAGTACTGAGGCAGGGACAATCTACATCCGTGGTCTGAAGAGGCTCGCAGCTTGTCCGACTTCCCACTTGATATTAGAGCAGCAAAATCCCTGGCCCAATGGTTCTGTAGAAGTAAGCATGGCTGCACTCACCCACTGCCAAGAAGTTCCCAATCAGTGTATTTCTCTTTTAAATTTCCCATGCTCACAATAGTCCCTGAAAGAAACACAATGCAAGAAGTAAACTTCAAAACAGAGATACTGACTTGCAGAAGACTGGAAACTCAGCTCCACTCTCTGGGGCTCTGAGCAATTTATGGTCAGTTGACTAAAAACCAAAGTAACAATGACAACAACAACAACAGCCCAAGCAGGACAGGCAATTCTGTAGCACACGTGGCCTTCACAGAGTCAGATTGTCCACACTCCTTTGAAGCCTTACCTGAGAGGAAACTAAGGCCATGAAGAAACCATTAGAGCAAAGAGAGATCAGAAAAGTACAGGCACCAAGACAAGTACTTGTCATCCTCTTCTTGGAAATAGACCCTCTCTTGTAAGATTCAACAAAAGATTTCATGCTTGCAAAGATTATATGCACCCTGGGATCTGGAACGGATTTTTATTACCAGCTGCATTTTGTAGAGCAGATAGAATATTGCAAAGTGATTTCCAGGAGAGGAAGGGGTCTACCTCTTAGCAGTTTGCCTAAAAAATGCCTTGACATTTTAAAGAACAGCAGCTCATACTACAACTGAGAGCAGTGGCTGTAAGAATTTGGAGCCTCTGAATTTACGAGCACGCTAAGTTCTGGAGACAACTTTGCCCATTCCCCATCTAGTGGAGAACTGCACTGCTTGCCTTCAGCCTGAGGTGCAGCAGTCTCCAGCACTGGATTTGGCCCATTGAACACAGCCCATGTGTTCATCCCAAAAGGGCACAGCTGAGACAGCAAGCTGCAGCAATGGTCTGGCAGCTGAAATCTCACAGCTAAGGAAGGCTCCAGCCTCTGCAGTCACTCCAGCCATCAGTGGCAGGGCAGGTAAGACAAAAAGGTTGGCAAAGCCCACAAATGGCCACTGACAACCCCTGTGAAGAAGCTAGAGCCAGAGTGAGCCCTGCTACAAGTTGTTGACCTCACTCAAGACAGAGCACCATTGTCTTTGAGTTCAGACACACGGAGGAAGAGATCAATCCACCTTTTGTCCCAATGGCTGATGGCAGACACTGAGTCAACTGGGCTCCGTTCTGTACCCAACCAGTAATTCTCTGACAGCACTGCACTGGCAGCTATTGCCAGTTGCAAGAAGCAACTCTGTTGGTTGTACTGCAGAGACACCAAGGCCTTGGTGTCTTTTCCTAGGGTATGATCTGTGCTGGGATTCAGGCCGGTGCTGAGTATTCCAAGAGTATTTACCGGCTGGGCATGAGCTGTGACAAAGTGCCTGGTACCGGAGGAACATGCAGCAGAGGGGCTGCAGGCTTGCTCCTGACAATTGCCTGCAGGGCAGTTTTATCTGACCACATAGATGTGTCTCCTTGATGCATTTCCTAAATATTCAACTAGCATATCTGAGAGGGACTGAAAAAAAATGTATCCAGTTTTTCTTCTGCTGCTGCATTTGGAAATGATGTCTTCCTCTCTAATTCCTAAGGATTGTTCTAAGAATAAAATTTTTTAACATTTGGGGAGTAGTAAAAAGACCTCTTTCTCTGTTATTTGTGCTGTCACCTGCTGTTTTTTCCAAAGAGGTCGAGCTAACCAAAATGTAGCATTCTTACCAAAATTAACAATAGAAGGAATTGTAGAAGTACTACCAGTCATAAAATCAAGATCAGTGTGAAAGCAGCCCCACAGTCACTCAATTCCCCTGAAGCATTTTGTCTCCAATGACTGGTGACAAATCAGGGGATAAAGGGATATCTAGGAAGCCAACTATTCTGATCAGTTTGGCCAGACTAACACACACACATCCACTGGGTCATTTGTTGTGTTGCAGCTTTCAGCTGCTCACGAAACAATCCAAGCTTTTGCCTTTGCTGCACAGGGAAGCACAGACAAAGCCCACCCACTCCCAGCAGCCCTCAAAGGCAAAAGGAATGCCCCAAGTGCTCCCTGGCTGCCTCCAAGCATAACAGCAGCTTCTGTAGGGAGTCCAAAATGCATGTCTGACACCACAGTGAGCAGGAACATGTGGCACAGCTCATGCTGAGGCAAACACACAACACACTGCTGGATCACACAAGAAATGCACAGGACGTACTCAGGAACTCCAGGTACTGCTCCTCTCTCTCCTGGCACAGCTGTTCTGCCTCCTGGCCTGAGCTGGGTGAACTGCTGGTGCTCAGGTTTTCAGGCTGCAGAGATGAGGCTTCTTTGGAGGATGCTGCTGCAGGGGCAGCTTTGATGGCATGGCCTGCATCCACCTGGGACAAAGAAATTTGTGTCAGAAAGGTGGCTGGCAGAGATGCCCCAGAAAATACAGTTCAAGGGCGAGCCTTTCAGAACAAGAGTTGTGTTAGACTGCAAGCTGAGCTGTCAAGTCAAACCCCACTAAGCAACCAGAGACTCCAGCTTGTCACAGGCAGCCGTGCTAGAGACTGTGAAAGGGAAAAAAATACTTTAGATTTCACCCTGTTCTGAGGATTGCATCCACCATGGACAGAGACAACTTGTTCAGAATCTGCGTGGGTCACCATGTTCACCTGAACAAAGCCCTCAAAAAACAAAAGTGAGCAGCAATAAGCCAGCAGAAATACATTCAGAGGATTGCTGGCCACTGGCCAAAGCACTAGCCCTGCTGGCCAGGGCAGCACATGAGGTTCAGCAGCCCAGCAATTGTCCTTCTGATCAGTTGTGATGGAGAGCACAGAGCCTGGCAGCCAGAGGCATTGCCCCCATCAACCTGCGGCTCTGCTGGGGAAAGGTGAGAAGAAGAGAGACCACTCGTTACATGACTGCACTGCCTACTGCCCCTTCACTCACCTGTTTCTCTTCAGCATGCCTCAACTGCAGCTGCATCACTCGCATCCTTTCTATTTCTTCTTTCTGCCTCTTCTCCATGGCCTTCATTTTCCTCTGAGCTTTCTGCAGCTTGTCCTTGATATTCTGTCAAGCAAAATCTCAATAGGATCTGCCATCATGCTCAAGTTTCTCCTTTTCCAGTCTCAAAAACATGTCCATTCGGCCACATCCTGCTGCTTCTCTACCCAGCTCTAACCCTTCCATCCTAACTCTTCTTCCTGGTGCTCATTGCTGGAGCCTGCCAGGCTCTGTGTTTACAGTGCCTGCACTAGGCCTTGCCTCCCCTTTCATGAGACCTACAGTTCATGTCCCCATTACTGCCCTTCCCTCTGCTACCTGGCTAGTCAGACTCACCTGCCCATTCTCTTGCTCCTCCTTCAGCTCTTCCTTCAGGAGCTCTACAAACCGCTGGCTTTGTTTCAACTTTACTTGCAGCCGGCACAGCTTGCATAAGAGCTCCGCCTTCTGGTGCTGCAGCTGCACAAAAATGAAGAGAAAATGGCTTTAAACTTCCGACACAGAACTTGGGTGGCAGCCAAGACTGATGTGCTCACGCTTTCCAAAAGCATTTTGTTCTCGCTCTTGTGTTTATAAAGGGCCAGCTAAGAGACAATCCCACCCAGACAGTGGCCAGACAAGCAGTGCCCATTTGCTCTAGACTGTCTCTGCCTTAGAGCTTTTCTTATTCACATTGCATGCTGGCAAATTCCTGCTTCATCTCCAGCAGGCTTTTCTCCTGCTCCCTCTGTACCTCTGCCAAGAACTTGTCCCGTTGCTCCAGCAGCTCCTGTGCCTCCAAACGCTGTTTTTCCAGCTGCCTCTCCTGATGAGAAGAAGAAGACACTTCCAGATCAAGTCCCAGTCCAACTCCCCAAAGGAGGAAATGAAAGTTTCATCCCTCCCACAATCCCCCACCTGAAGAGTGCACAGTAGTGACTTTGTGCCCTCCTGTTCTAACAAGTAACTTAGGAGGGTGATCAGCAGGTGGAGGGAAAGGCGATGCCACCTTCCTTCCCCACTCTGTTGGTTGCCCATTTCCTGGCCCCTCTCTCCTCAGGATTTCTTTTCTCAGAGGCTCTGTTCTTAAAATCCCTGTGTCCTTTGGTCAAGGAAAAGCTGCAGCTGGACTGCAGGCTGAGCAAGAGCTCAGCACCCCAATGTCCTATTCACAAAAAAGGCCTCCAGCTGAAACGCCAACAACACGGGACCTGTTTCCTATGGAAAAAGCCCAAACAGAAGACTTCTGTCCACCCTGGAAGGACAGGAAACAAATAATCTTGTTTCTGGGACTGCAGTCAGAAGAAAGGGCAGCAGCCTGCTGCATGGCACGAGGGTGTGAGCAAGATCCTTCCCCTTGGCTGCCTTGCTTTGTGTGGACACCACCCAGCCTCCTGGGTATCTTGGCTTATGCCCATCTTGAAACCGTGGCTGCATTGACTGGCCCAGCACCATCTTCTGAGGCTTCTCAGGCTCTCAAATATGAGCTCTTGAAGCCCTCTGCTGCCTGGCCCAGCAACATGTGGCCTACAGCAGAGCCTTGCAGCCATGCCACCTACTCAGCCTGCTCTTCTGCTGAGCCAGCCCACCAAGCCTGCCTGAACAATTCTGGTGCATATTGAGTCCTACCAGTTTCTCCAGCTTCCTTTTTTCTTCCTCCTGAGCAGCTTGCCAGAGTCTGAGAGCCTTGCTGCACTGCTCTACTGCCCAGCGGAGCTGTTCAGCCATTTCTTCGCGTTGCTGCTTGCTGAAAGATCTTACAGCTTGCAGCTCACGCCGAAGGTCTTTCACATCCTCTGCAAATATGACAAATGGCAGTAGTCAGACACTACACAGGCAGAGAACCCTGCTGACCTTAAGCCCTTTCAGTTCCAGGCAAGGAGGGACCTGCCCCCAGCTCCTGCACTCCTCGGAAGCCCTGCACACAGAGCTGGCTTTGGAGCAGCCGCACCAGGCAGGACGATCACCAGAAACAAAGCGCACGAGGCTCTCACCCAGGATCACCTCCTTGGCCTGCGTGGCTGAACGAACTTGGCCTTCCTGACGGCTCCTGGCCATCTCCAGCTCCGACACGTGCTGCTGAGCCTCCAGCAGGCTGCATTGCAGGCTCTCCTTCTCTGACCTACAAGTTGTGAAGACGAAGAAAAATTGTTTCTGGCACACAGGGGCAGATTTTCCAGGGAACTGTCTCTTGAGATCTCTACACATGAGGATGGAAAATAGATTGCATGGAAACTCAGATATAGCAAGACTATTTCTACCACTTCAAACAGCAAAGCAGGCCCCTCCAGGTGATTGGGCAGTCATAATCTAGCCCTGCAGAGAATGCCCAGCTGTGCTTGATCTCAGCAGCCAAAACTCCAACTGCTCTTGCCTGGCATACCACTCATGGGGAGCTGTGCCCACAAAGTCTCTGCCAATGAGCAAAAGCCCAGCCCCTGCTCACAGCCCTGAGCTCATCGGCATTTCCAAGTCACTCTGCAGATGGACAGAACACAGTGTTCTGCTGCCTGACTTATCACTGTTTACTGCCATTCATATTGCACTTAGAGATACTTTTTTTGCCAGTAGCTCTCTTAGTAAAAGGGACTTAATGACTGCACTGAACCATATATGAAAACTCTCTCCTCCCTCCACTAGCATGAATAAGAAACCAGAAGCTGGTTTTTATCTGAACAAGAACTATCTTGGAAGTGGGACAAGTATTCTCTCATTTAAAACACTGGAATGCCATGAACAAGAACACTTGCTACTTTTCTGTAAATACTAAATGAACCAAAGACCTTGACAAAAATGACTAAATGAACCAAACACTTTCTTTAGAAAAGGAAAAGGGACCATCCAAAGGGAGCTTGATAGGTTATAGAGGTGGGTGAACAAATGAGCAAGAATCAGTGCTCAGCAAGAATCCCCAGAGACTGTTGAGAAGTCTCACTGCCTTTCCCTTCTGCTGCTGTGGCTTGTAAGGAAATCAGCTCCTGCACCATGCTTCGTAAGAGTAAGCTGAGAAGGTTCTCAAGATTTTCAGCATGACCCTCCAGCATGAAGCATCAGTGTCCTACTCACAACATTTCCATGTAAGAGCCACAAAAATAACATTCAGGTCACAGAATCCTTTTCTTTTTCTTCCTGTCTCATCACCTCTCTATCTGACAAACTTTTGGAGAGCACACAGGAGGCAGTAAATCCTGATGTAGCGCTTATCACCTTTGTAATTATGCACCTTCAATAATGTCCCACCCAGGGTCCCCTCCTGCCCTTACCTGGCCTCTGCCAGCTGCTCAGAAAGGCCTCGTAGGTCCCGCTCTGCGGCTGCCAGTCGGGCTTGCAGGGCAGCGTTCTCTTGCGCCAGCACCGCCTTGTCCCTGCACACCTGGGACAGTGTGTGCCCCTGGCCAGAGAAGTCCTGGAGAAGCCTCTCCAGAACCCTGGGGGCTGGCTGCTGTGGGCGGCAAACCTGGAAGCAGGGGGACACCATTTTTGTAGAGGAACAACAACAATATCCTGGTCTTAGCTTGGTGACAGAAGCAGCATTCAGGGTGGTCTTGCTAGGACAACTCCCTCTGCCACTGGTGCTGCCGAGGAATAAGGTGACCATACCTTTGGCATTGCCAGAGGAACCTCTTCCTCAATCTGCTTCTTGGGAGACTGAGATTCCTCTGCTCTCTCTTCAAATGCCCAATGGATTCTACAGCAAGGGGACAGATGAGAAAACAATTAATAGCAACACAGACTCCTTGCAAAAGCAAGACTACACACAATGTCCAACATGGGGCAGTCTACATCACTTCCAACAGGCCTCTTATTCTACCTCAAAAGAATTCTGGGATTCCCTCCCGAGATCTGCATCTCTCTTTGTCATTTGTGTAGGGGACAGAGTCACCAGTGAGAAAGTCAAACAGGTTTCCAGAAGCCACAAAACTTTTCCAGAAAGCACAGGTTCTCTCAGTTTTACACCTTCCTACCTGCTGGGTCCTACACTCCTCTCTGATGAAGATACCAGACTTGCTAATGTTCTCCTTTGGCTAAGACAGCCTTGCCCAGATGAGTACTGCCACAATGACTCTTGTTTTCAGCAGTGCAACAAGAAAGAGCCTGCAGGCTGTAGCTTGGGGAGGAGGTGGCTGTGAATATCCAATCCAATAATCAAAGGATTCCAAGGTGGTTTAGGCTGCCTAGGACCCCATGAAGCTAAAAGCCCAGTCTTCACCTCCAAGCACTTGGGGTCAGCTATGGAATCTGGACAGGCTGATCAAGTTCTATCCAGCAGAGGCTTTCAAATTTCCAGAGGTGGAATCTGCACAAGCTCTCTGAAGATCTTGTTCTACTGCATTATTGAATTTGTGATTGAACATTTCTCCTAAGGCCCAGCCTCAACCTCCCTTGCTTCTACCCTGGTCCACTCTGGAATGCTTTTTATCAAGGTTTGAGAAGTGAGTCTCATGAGGCAGCTTTGCTGTAAGTTGCTTGGCAGCCAGACCTGCCCACAGACTGCCTTCCCCTCTGTGCTGAGCAAATCCAATGATGAGAAAACCAAATTTGTTCTTTGACGCTGGGCCTCCTACAGCCCTGCAATGCCCAGCCCTGTGCAGTGAAAGTGAGAAATCTCAGCACACACCTGAACTCCCGGGCGCTGCACACTCTACCCGTGCTCTCCTGCCACTCCAATTTTCCTGCCTGAGCCGAGCAGTCCCGACTGGCAAGCAGCTCTCCTGTTGGGGCCTGCAAGGAATGGGCAGGGAAAAAGTACAAACAAGCAATAAGGAGCAGGGAAGTTGGCTTCTGACAGCTGGGAGAAGCAGCAAGCAGAGACACAGCTCAGCTGAAGGTGAAAGCTGTTGTGTGGCAGATATTGATCGTACACTAAGAGGCTCACTTTCACACCAGAAGCACTAAATGACATCATGCTACTGTTCATCTAACACCAAAGGAAGTTCACAGTCCCTGTCACAATGCCAGGAAAATGATGCCTGCATGTGAAAGTTCACATCCCTTTTCCCACATGTCAGTGGCTGGGCTGAAGGGCCGCGTCATGGCAGGACTCCAGCCCTCAGCATCTTCAGCCACAAAGGGCAAGCGCTGCCTGATCAGAAACCTGCAGCTCTGCCCTGCACCAAAGCTTTGCACTGTACCAGCCAAAGCTCCACTCACTGCTTCAGGATGCTCAGGCCCTGGACTGGCAGCCCGTGGACGTTTGTTGTCCTTTGCCTCCCCTTTGGCATCTGGAGGAAGAGAGCGAGCCAGAGGAGGTTCTGCTGCTGGTGTGGTGCCCTGCAGACAGACAGCAGTGTGAGGGACAGGGAGTAACCTGTCTTTCAGAACCTTATTTCTCCTGAGCCCTATCCCACTCTGTCCTAAGGAGAAGTCATGAATTTGGATCCAAGCGGAATGCTCAGTCACTAAATCTTAATTCACGTAGGCTGATGAGACTAATGTTTGGACGGGACTGCATGTGTTTCTGAAGGAGATATCTCAGCCTCCTTACAATCATCATGCAGCCTCCTCTCTGCAAAAGTTGACTTTCATGAACTGAAACCTCTTCAATACAAAAGAAGGGATGCTGATGGAATCCTTTTGGTAGTGCTCATGCTGACATTGATGAAGGCTTTCTTTCAGTCTGTTGGGGTGGCACTCTACTGCAACAGGCCAAGCCCACAGCTTGCTCCACAATTCTCAGACACCAGCATTGTCAAGGGTGCCCCTTCCACTCACCGAACCATGGACTTGACTCCTTCCACGTTTGAGGCGACCTGCGACAGGAAAGGGAAGGGGAATGAGGTGCTGTTAGAAACTGTCTGGACTGAGGAATCCCACAGAACAAGGCCACCCAAGCAGAGAGCATTTTCCATTCACAGCATCCCTCTAGGAGCAACATGCTTTAGCACAGCAAGCAAGGCTACAGGGCAATACCCTAGGTTGTGTCTACTTGTTGCTCGGCCTTGCCACTAAGGAACAAGAGACTTGGCCAAGAAAATGCAAATTGTTCCTTTACAATCAGTGCCTACATTGTAGCTCCTTGTTCACCCTACAGCTAAAGCAGCTTTTTTCTCCATTCTTCCAGGACTTTTTTTTCTGTTTTCTGAATTACATGCACTATTTCCCATGTGGTTGCCCTAAACAATTCCCCAGAAAAGCTTCCCCAAACCCCTGCTAGCACTTGAGGTTCTGTTGGGACACAGCACAGGCCCAGCTCCGGGGTTCAGGAGCACACACAAGCTGCTGAGCAGTTTGACCTTCAGCGCAAAGCCAATGGCTCTTGTAGCACACAGCGAGGGAGCAGTGAGACAGGCACATCCTTTAAGGACTCCAAGCAGAAAGAAAGATGCTTTCCCTCAGTTCTGGAGAGAACCGCACAGTTTTTAGAAGGCCTCCAAATCTCTCCCAGTCTGCATTTTGGAAGTTCTCCACACCCTGCTGGGCAGGAGACACCTATTGCTTAGCTGAAGCTGTTGGCAGGAGCTTTACCAAACTTATGGCATTTTTTTTAATTACACTTGTGTTTCAACGTGCTGCCCAAAGGAAAAAACTTCTACTTACGTCTCAGACCATTAAAAATTTTGCGGGGTGACATTGCTGAAAAAGCCCTGCCGACTGCTCTATGGACTTGCTCCATCATTTCAGCAGGGCTGCTCATGTCCATGGGCTGGAAAACAAAACAGAAAACTGGGAAAGAAACCCACCTGCACAAGTGCCCAGACTGGGCAAGGAAAAGAGGAAAAGAAGACTAAAGGATGCCTGTGTGAGTCTTCAGACTCATACAACACCAGGCAAAGTAGAAAGACTCCCTTGTCAGGGCACAGACTGCTGCCTGAGAACCCCTCAACAGAGGATCCTCCTGCAACAATCACACAAAGTAGAAAAACTCCCTTGTCAGGGCACAGACTGCTGCCTGAGAACCCCTCAATAGAGGATCCTCCTGCAACGAGCACGCCAAGAGCTGCTCTGAACGCTGAGGCCTTGTGTGCATCAGGGCAACCTGCTGCTGACACCTCTGTGACGTGGCAGCCTCCGCTGACATCACAATAGCCGCCGCTCCAGCTTGGGCTGTGAATTTATGCACAGCAACCAAACCTTCTCTACAGCTACTGCCAAAGAAAAGCCCAGAAAATTCTCCTCTGTGCCAAGGCAGCACAAAACGCCCTTGCAGTCCATAACCCACAGCTCAAAGGATCCAAGAGTAACACAAAACAGGCACCAAGCACACACACCCAGTACTTCCGCCACCAATGTTTCTGACTAAAACTGAGAACACTTTCTGAAATTCTATGGATGAAATCATGCTTTGGAAATGTCCCAGGCAGTTCCCTAAATTGGAATGCATGTCATTTCTGCCCTTTTCCTCCAGGGCTAACATCAACCAGCAAACTGTAGGGCTTGCTGAAGGATGAAGGATACTTCAATGGGCAAATAAAGCCGAGTAACAAACACCCACAAGTGTTTGCCTGACACTGGAACAGCATTTGTTGTCGATATGGCAGGGACACATCCTCTGCACGGGGCAGTGCCCGTGTCCTGTGCATGGCAGGGGTGCCCTTGGAGTGGCCCTCACATTGTGGGTGCAGCCATGGGCACATTTGCCCATTCTCTCCACTTCCTCCACCTCCCAAGCCAGCCCTTCTCTTGAACACATTCTCTGTCCAACACTGAAGGCACTCCTGAGGCCTTTGCAGAAACCCCTTCCCTTGGGCTTGTAGGAAACCTGTGAAGTCAGATTCCTCCATGGAGGTGGCTTTTAAATCTCTATCCTGCGCATGCTGGATACGTGCTGCCTGGTACTCCATTTTTCAATCCTTTGCTGCACTCTCATTTCTGGCCGGCAAGAGCTAGGCAGATTGATCCTGGTTTTTCTGAGCTTTTTTTCCTGAGTTTTTTCTGAGAAACATAGTTTATTCTTTTCTGGCCTGCACAGCTCACAGAGCTGAGTGCTTGAGATGGTGGAGGCCTGCCAAGCTGCCTGCTATTGTCTTGGCTCTGAAACCCCGAGCTTAAGTGATCTTGAGAACTACACTTGGGCCTAGATCCCACTGGAATCAGCATTTCTTAGAGGGACTGACCTTTTCTGAGGAACAGCTTCCATTGCTCATCTTTTTAACAATTAACCCAGGCCATGTTTTAGAAAGGAGGTACCTAAGTGAGTCTTTGGAGTTTCTGGAAGGAACAGAGCCCTGTGACAGCAGGCAGCATTCCCAAGCTGCTCTCAGGGGGTAAATCCCAACAAGCTGAAGACTCTGGGAGAAGGGATGAATATGGGTATGAGCTATATTGGCCTGCAATAGCAAGGTCATGGACATGAAGGTAAGAGGCACATAGTGTGCTCATGCCCTATTTCTGCATCTTTCTGGGAAGTAGAGGAATCCTGCCTCCACCTGTTAGGATCTCAGCCTGGGAACTAAGGCTGGGAGCCAGCCTCTCTGGTTTGGATTCTGTCCTTTCTTCTCTTGGACAGAAGCTCTTTTTACATCAGCGGGGCCTGCCCCCAGCCTGGCTGACTGGAGCCTGTGAGCAAAGGCACTGCAGGAAGCCTGGAGAGGAGGCTCTGGTGCTTGAGGAGGCTCTGTGCCCTGCCAGCTCAGCGCAGCGCTGGCAATCCCAAGCGCCAAACGCTGCCCTCCCCGGGGAGATTCCCTTCCCGGGCAGCCCGCACTCACGCTGTCCGTGCCCCGGCGCTGTCCGTGCCCCGGCGCTGTGCGTTGCGCACGGACAGCCCCGGCCGCGGCTCCGCGCTGCTCCGCAGCTGCCCGAGGCTCTCCCCCCTCACAGAGGGGCCCCGCCCCGCCCCAGGCGCCCCCTGGCGGCTGCCCCGCCCCGCCCGCCCCGCGCAGGGCCCTTCCCTTCCCGTGGCGCCCCCAGCGGCAGCCGCCCCTCACTGCAGGCACGGAGCAGCCATCGGGCCCTGCTGCTCCTCCTGCCTCTCGGCTCCTTCTTTCCCCACACACCCAGGCTGCAAAGGAAGCGTTTTCCTGCCGTCTCCGCTGCTTCACTTTGTGGTGGCCGAAGCTGTGTCTTGAAGGCGGCCCCAGTGCGTCAATAAGTGCTGGTGCAGGCAAAGGCCCCCTCATTTCCTGCCACTTGTCATTACTGGCTCCAAAGCAGCGGCACAGTGGGTGCCATCCCTGCCCAGCCGGGGCTCTCTGGCAGAGCAGCAGCAGCAGCGTTTGCATTGGCTTCACCTGGCAAGCCAGAAACCTCTGTAAAACTTCAGTGTTCACATCAGTAGGAGTAAAGGGATCAGGTTTTATTTTCAAATTTTGCATTTCAGAGGCTTTAATCACATAAAAGTTGAGATCTTCAGACAGAAGACTGCTTGGTTATTGCAGCCAGGGTGGAATATCTCATTCAGAACCATACAGAGTACTGTCAAATATGTCTCATTTATCAGGAGCAATAAGGTTTTAAATGACAGGTTACTCCCTGCCCCTCACACTGCTGTCTGTCTGCAGAGCACCACACCAGCAGCAAAACCTCCTCTGGCTCGCTCTCTTCCTCCAGATGCCAAAGGGGAGGCAAAGAACAACAAACGTCCACTATTTATTTAATTTAATTGAAATTGTATTTCATTCTGTGCAATATTTCCTTTAAATTTGATGAATGTCCAGGAATCAAAACTGAGATTTCTCTTCTGTTCTCTTTTTATTGCTCGTAAACAAGGCATGTGTATGCTTTTGATTTTGATGTCAGTTATCCACTGGACTCATTGATACCATGGAACTTCTTTATCATTTACAACTCTCTGTGGTTTTTAGGAACAGAATGCTTAAAGGAAGCGAAGACAGCAATGACCTGATAGTTACTTCACATCACTTTGTAAACCCTTGCTTAAATACACTGTTATCTAAATACACTGTTATCTAAAAACAATGTATATATGTACAGGTATGAAGTATCAGCTGAATAAATGTTCATACACAAACAAATTCTCATCGATGTTTTTTGCTAGCCTCATGTTTTGTTCTTTCTTAGTCAAATCAGGAAGAGAAATACTACTGTTCTTTCAAAAATTAATTGATTAAAAAATTTGCAAGTTTGATGAATGTTGAGAATTGGTTAGAAAGCCATGGACACAACTGTGGATATGGCTCGGCTGAGGCCTTGTTGCAGGAGAGCAGCTCCTGCTAAGTAGTAGCTAGGCCTTGCTCTTAAGCAGATTTTGCTGAGCAGCAGTGTTTGCTTTTAAGAGACTTTTGCAAAAGCAATAGAGCTAGCATAATTTGCAGAGTTAGTCGATAAGTAATACATATGCCCATTGTTCAATCAAGGCCTTAACTTCCAGGGAAGCACGTAGCAAGCGAGGTATAACCCTGGGACGGATACTATATAGCAATAAGTGTAAGAATAAGGGAAGTAGGAGCAGCGGGATAGCACGTATGCTTTTTGGCTAGAAATTCAGTAGGCGTGATTATCTCACACTTGCAATAACCAATAATAAGAGAAGGCGTACATAGTAAAAACCAGTAAGATTGTACTGATATGAATAATGCTGATTTATGCTATGTTGGGCTATAAAACTGTCTGATGCTCTCAATAAAGTTGGATTATGCTTTATCAATCACATTGATTGGCTGGCTGATCCCCTCGCTATTCCTCCACAAGCGGCTCCGCACCCACGCAGATGAAGTTTAGTTTAGGAGCATACAAACAATAATTTTAATTGTCACCAAAGGAAAAAAAAATTTGACGTGTAATCAGTAGTAAGCAACAGACATTATTAAGAGAAGGGTTGCACAAATTATCTGTGGGATATTGTATAGCAGTTAATGTGAAGATCTCATAAAGGATGGAGATAAGAGACACTGATCCTGAAGATTAAAAAATCATTTGATAACAAGAAAAAGAGCTTATCTAGCTCATCTTAGTCATACTTAAAATGTGTTTTCTATGGATTAGATTTATAGTGATTGAAAACTCATCACTTCTTCTATGTTGCTGAATAATTAATGCTGATCATTTTAGTCTCTGCCCACAGATTTAAAAGATAAACACATTGCTACAGCTTGCAGTATTGAACCAGTAGCACTTGATTTGTCACTGGAGTATCAGAAAGTGCTGTGAATGACAAATTGCCATTGTAAGGTATTCCCAGGAGCAATTGAACATTGCAGGTAAACATAGGTCTGATTGGCATTCTGCTGCTGTCTGAGAACAAAACAAATCTCTGAAATAGCCATGGTTATAAAGCAGAAAATAGGCAGTAGAAAAAAATTAACAAATCCTGTAAGATATCATAAAATGACAATAAACCACATGATGCACAATGGTAAACACAATTGGCAATGTCACCGTATCCTGTTTTGAAAGGCAGAAAAAGTCAGTATATGATGTAGTTGATTATTGCACTCATTCATCTGGGAGTTGCTGAGGCAGCAGCAATGTAGTTCAATATTGAAGATTTGTTATTGTTTCGACTGCATTGTAAAATCTCTTGATTATCCACGTGCAGTATGATTTATTCTATCAGCTAATATTTTTGCTCTTGGTAACAGTGATAGTGAAGGGTTAAAATTTTTCTAAAAGAAGGGAATTGTATGCAATAGATTCAGGGAGTGGAAAGAAAAGTTGGGTCTGAGAGGCCTGGGAAAGGGAACTATGCTCTGGGAATGAACGCTGAGCTTTGTCTAAACCTGTGAAATCATTGTATGATAAATAATATGACTGTTAAATATAATGATGGTTTGGTAATTGAATATAATTATTGTTTAATCATAAGGTTGCAGCAGCCTGGTTCTGGATTAAGCCCGGCACGGCGGCCCAACCCCAGGGCCACTCGGTCCATCTGCTCCTGACACCAACTTGGTGGACAGCAAAATGGCATTTATTGAGGGGTCACAGGGGTTTTTATAACTTGGGCTGTTAGTGTCATTTCCTTCAGCTCATGTCCAGCTGGGTGAGGCCAGGCAGGACCGAAGGTCACCTTGTGAGGGGGGAAGGGATCCTAACTGACCGTACAGCTCGAATTCTTCCGCACGCGTATCCCCAACTCTCCACATCATAATAAGAATAATGAGAAATTATTTAATCGTAACAAGAATTATGTGAGAGGATGTTTGGGGGGGTCTTGATGAAAACTTCAAGAATACATGCTTGGGTAAGATCAATGTATACAATAAAATAATATGGGCTTACTAATTAATATATAGTTATGTAACAAAAAAGGTATAAAACATGTCCATCTCCAATCCGTGTTGGAGTCAGATTTGGGTTTGTACCCCTGATTCCCAGAGCTCTTCAATACAAGCACCTGCATATAATCATCCCATGATTATGTGTTTCTGTGCTAACACTGTGACTTTGCATCTGCTGTTTCCATAATTTTGTATCTTTCAGAGGAAGCAGCACGGTTCATTTGAACTAAGAACTTCCTACACTTAAGAGTAAAAAAAGTTGTGTGAGAGCTTTGCCAGCTGTGAATGCATGAAGTGAAGAATTTAACTGCTATGGAAAGTGCACACTATTTAACTACACTTTACGGAAAGCAGCTAGTATATATTCTCATTTATGAAGCAAGTACCAACATTTGAATTTTTCCTCTATTATATCAAATCCCCACTAGGTTTTGTAATTGTATTTTCCTCTGGATGCTGACCTCCCTGGCAGTGACATATTCTGTGCTAAGTGCTGGATTGGATAGCTTGGTTTGGGGAGATGCCTTTAGTTAATGGCACACACAGGTCTAAAGAAGGTGTCTGGGTGTCCCTGTGCTCTGGCACCAGCTGAGGTGCAGAGCACTTCTAGGGCTGCCTCCAGATGTGATGAGCTGAAGTTAAAGCAGTGCCTGCTGCCAAGCAGCTGCTACAACTTGACAAGGAACAACTTGGCCTAACATAATAAACAGAGGCCTCTTCATTTCTTACTAAGACCCAGAGTCTGATGAAATGGGCTCCTCATCCTGTTGTGATCAGGGTTAATTTCTACAAATGTCCCACTTTGTGTGCTTTATACCTGCCAGCTACATGAGCCATGATATCCTGCTGCTCAACTTCCTTGAGAAAAGCTGACATTTCTCTGGAACAGGGTTCTTCACTAACAGTTTGACTCAAAAGTGGCTCACTGATGTCTCTCTAATTCCCAAGGTATTTCAGATCTACTGCTGCCTTTTAGGGATATACCCAGCTGCTCCTTTGATTCCTGTGGGATCTTCTTCAACTACCATTTTCAGGAACAAGCTAGAACAAGCCATCCAAGGTTCAAGGGAAGGACTTGTGTTTCCCACTTCATCCAGGGTCATTTAATTTGAAAAGTTTTACAGTTGAATTTCCAACAATTCAAAGACTTTGAACAGAGCAGAACACCATTTACTCACTTCCTAAATCACTCTACAGATCTTGTCAAAACACAGACTACAAATCTCTGGCTTATGAGCATCTCTTGAAAGACATCTCAAATTTGCTTTCACAGGATGCATCTGTAAAGCAGTACTATATTCTACCAGGATTGTTATGAGATGGACTTGCACAGACCTGCATCAACTATTTAACTATGGCACTTAGAATAGCAAACAAGGCAGCTCTTTGGGTCACAGATTGCCCTTAAGCATTTTCACACCACCATTCACAAAAACAATTCAATCCTGATGGCAGTGACTCAGATCTACTACAGCCTAAAATATAAAGACAAGATCACTGCAGACAGATTTTACTCAAATGTTGAGATTCAACAGCAACAGCACTGCTACTATAAAAATGCAACACCGAATTGGAAACAGTAATAATTAGAAGCAAGCAATAAATAGAGATCCCAGATGCACAAACTGCAGGACTCAGAAAGTCTTTTTAATAATAGATTTTCTATACACCTACAATATTTCATTCTTAAGACTTTAGTTATTGAATATTTATACACAGACATGACCCACTACATCACTAAATGCATTTTTACTCTATTACAAGATAAACTCCAGCTTCCATTATTGCATGGAATCTTTTCTATTTTAAAGTATCATAATGGGCATTCTCCTATTCAAAACTCCAGGCTAGCTATTCATTAACTATTGAAAAAGTCACAAAACAAAACAAAACACCAGGGCATAGAATTAATTAACCCAAAAAACATTTTGGAAAGCCGCTACTACTGCGCAACAAAAAATGTTTCACGTCTCTGTAATAATTTCTTCTAGTACATTACTCAAGATGATTCATATTCAGCCACTACTACAGCAGCAAATAAACCCACCAGTCCATCAGAAACTAATCAAAATGTTATAGATAATAAAGAGATTCAGCCGAAATAAATATAATCAAAATTAGCAATAATTTATTTTGTGACTGGCATACAGTGCACGACAGCCACAATGGCAAAGGACAACGCCGAGCCCGGGATCGGCGCCGGGTGATCACGCTCTGATCCGAACTCTATGGCTTTGGATCCCCCAGTGTTCACAAATACCCTTGGCCAGTCCAGTTTTTATACAGTTTTTCCAAGCCTGGAGCAGAGGTCTTCCTTTCTTTTCGTTGTTCTGCATATTCATGTAGTTTTCTTTCTCTGCTTTGGGCTGGACAAAACCATGGCTGGGAAGAGATGGATTCTGATGGGTGCAGATCTTGGTTTACGGGAAGCCAGCATTGAGATGTATCTTTCTTGATGGCTCTGGTTATCTTAATCATCGCTACTTCTCGGCCGCTCATCCCTTGGGTGTTTCCTGGACAGTTTCCCAGAGAACCATCTCCCTTGCAGCTACATATCACATAATCTGACGTTTGGGCTATGTCTATTTACTTGTTAATCTGAGCTCCTCAGCTTTTGTTGGCTGTCACAATGCTGCGATGAAGCAATCCCTGTCCCTCCCTCCCTGGTTCTTGGTTTCCGAGATTTTTATTATTTTATTCATACAAACATTATTCATTCTACATTAATTTCCAAACTAATATGAATTACATTAGAACATTTATTACAAAAGTATGACAGAACCTTCACGGAAAATGTAGCTGTTTTGTAGAAAATGCAGAGAAAAATGTCTCCAAGTTTCCTTCACTTAAAGGCCTGGCTGTGAATCCAGGCTCCCACTCATGATATCCGAGAATTTACTGCCAGGGGGAACACACCAAGCTCCGACACACAGGGACACAGGGACACAGGGACACAGGGACACAGGGACACAGGGACAGACTGCTGGACGCTCACACATCCCTCGCACCCTCCTTGGAACCATCTTGCTGCCGAGCTGAGGACAAGAAGCAACCGGAACAGCCCGGGCACTCCGGCTCCACTGCAAGGCATCCGACAGCCGTGAAGGTGCAAAGGGAGCACAGGCCGGAGCTCTCATTGTCCGGAGCGAGCCCGGAGGAGCTCCCACAGGCCGCAGCCCCTGCCCAGGCACAGCTCCCGGCGCAGCCGGGGCCGCTCCGCCTGCGGTGTCGCGGCTCCTCCCGCGGGACGGGGCTGACGCGGCCCCGCCGCGGCCCCGCTGCGCTCCGAGCCCCGAGCTGCGCTCCGGGCCGGGGGCTGGGGCGGGCCGGGAACGGACGGACATGCCGGGAGAGGAGAGACAGGCCTGCGAGAGAGGGGAGATCCTGCCAGAGGGAGGAGCGGCTGCGAGAGACGCCGCGAGATGAAGAAAAGCACTGGCTACAGCCCGGGAAAGGGCTGCGACAAGGGATAGCTCGGGAGCGGGAGAAAGCCGAGAGAAGGGGGAGAGCCCGGGAGAGGTGGGAACCGCGTAGAGCGGAGAGAGCCCGGGAAAGGCCTGGGAGAGGAGAGCCCAGCGGCGGGAGCCCGGGAGCGGCGGCTCCTGCAGAAGCAAATGCACTGTTATCTGAGAGTGTTGTCAGCAGCTTTGGCTTTTTAAAAGGAGTAACGAAGGGTGATCACTTTGCCTCCAATGCCCCATCTCCAACATTGTTTCACATTGTTCCAGCTACCAAATGCAAGAGACCAAATGCACTTCCAGAGCACCATCAAACAGCAACACCTCTCTCCTAGACACACTTTGAAACCAAGGATCTGTTTTTCTGTTCAGGAAGATGAACAGGAAAAAGGAAAACTTTAGACCAGTCATAGCACAGAGAGGGGTATGATTTGTGTAAGAGAGAGTTAACTTGTGTAACTGGATCCTTGAATGTGATTGGCTAAGTGTAGGGAAAGTATCCTTTTCATCAAGGTAAAAATAAAAAACTCTGTGAAGTGTGAGAGAGACAGCCTGAACAGTGACATCATCCCCAGAGAAGAGCATGGCTAATGGGCTAATTTGTGGCTGCTGGCAGCAGCCATTGCACAGGCAGAGGGAGGAAAATCTAAGAATAAGAAGGAAGATGCTCAGATTGCTCCTGGAGCCTGGCACAGAGACATGCAGAGGAGAGGCAGCATTCCCTGCATCTGGTCTTCTGCACCCCAAACCACCACACTGATGACCCCCCCCCAGAAAATGAAGCAGAAAGGAAATACAAATCTGGGGCAAAATAAGAAGTCTGTTACAGATTTGTCTATGGCCCATCACTAACACAATTTTTAACATCTAATGTGATTTTTTTGAATTGGTGGATATGTTCTTCCTTTATGTTTTAATCAAGACACAAGTTTCTTCAAGGAATTTAAATATGCTTCATTCCCAACACCATTAAAAGCAAAAAATTAGATAATCTACTTCTCTGCTTCTTTCCACTAGAATTTGTTTAAATAAGGACACAAGGAAATAACTATCTATAGTATTGATTCTTTGATGTTCTGTAGGTAATAATAATGGCTTTATACAGAAATAGCATAACCTGCCCTTGGAGAGTAAATCTCTTCATGCACAAAACGTTTCAGCAATACAGCTATTTGATTCTCTTTCAGAACACTTCAGTGAGAATATTTTAAATGCTTGTAGATTTGGTTTTCATTACAGATCCTTGAGAGTCTTCTTCTCTCAAGGCCCACTATTTCCATATGATTTATAATTACTTCACGCAGTCCTGACAAATACTGCAGAAGAATTTCAGCCGTAGTTTATACCTGGAGCATTGTAAGCAATAAAAATTTGATCCATATTAATCACAGATCCCTGGAGTGAATTCAGCATCTCACAGAACATGAGCACATCACTCACAGTGAGGTTTAACACCAGTCACCTGTTTGCAGGGACCTTGATTCAATGACATAATTAAACCCTTTTCCAGGTCTAAGCACTTTTGAGATTATTGGGACCAAGCAAAGACTTGGGTCATATTCATGATTATAGTACTCTGTTGAAAGAAAATGAAAAATGCATGTAAGGCTTTTCTTTTTGTTTGGTTTTTTTTTGGTTTTTTTTGTTTGTTTTTGCATAATGAAAACTGAATGGTTTCATGCCTAATGAAAACTATGGTCACCATTGAGGCAGCAATACAGGGATTGGCCAGCCTGAGAGGTCTGTGGAGCAAAAAGAGGGACTGAAAGGATGGACTGGCTTGAAAAACAAAGAACTTTAATGGATAAAATAACAAACTTAAAACTGCACGGTTTAAGGGTCATTGTCCAAAGACCCAGGGGTGTGGCAAACATAACAATGCCCAGGGGTATCTGTATATCAGCAAAGGTCCAGTCACAAACACGGTCTAGGAGCATGCCCCTGCATGTGAGCAGGCCTGAACCAACTGAGAACAAGAAGCAGAAACATGACCTATTGTGGAATAACCCCATTGACATGTCACCTCCCATGGTCTCAGGTTAATGCCTCCTGCATCTGCAGGTGAAGCCGCTCCCCTGTCCACCCCCATTTCCACAGCACTCAATCTTTTGGCATATAATAGACAGTTTCAAGAAAAGAAAATAATTTGCACTGCAATATTCAGATACATTGCAAGTAAAGTCTTTGCCAGCATGTTCCTCTTCCATTCTAGTTGCAGAAAGCTGAAGTTTCTACCAACATTTGTTATAAATGTTTAAAACTTCCTGGCAATTGCCTAAATAGAAACATCATCTTGCCATTAACCATTCCTACCATTTATATAGCTGTGAATAAACCTGTATTTAAAACAAGGAAACTAAAAGTCTCAGGAGATAAAAATCAATTTGTGAAAAATAATAAACAAAAGCATGCATAACAGAATGTCTTGAAAGAGTAATGAAAATATTGACACATGCCAGGAATGAGACAGATCCATATCTCCAGAACATCTCAAAGGAATCAAAATTCAGCTAGGGAGAAAAAAATCTCAAACAAAAAGAGTAAATTAAACTGGGAAGCCTGGAAATTTCTACAAACCAACTTTAGTTCTGGTACCAGACAGAACTCCAGGCCCCTGCAAGCGCTGCTTGGGACAAATCGATTTTTTAAACTGATTCTGCTAGTTCTTTGTTATTAGCTTGAGCTGTGTGCACACCAATTTTATTTTTCCTTTTATTATTTGTGGTCAAGAGAATATATTTTGATTTTTCATTTCCCAATCCAATAAAGACAATTGGATTAAGACATCTAATACAAAAGTGCCTTTGAAACTGAAGTTTTTCATGAATCTCATGAATAGTAATCTACTTATCCCTTGTCATATATAGTGGAGATAAAAAAGCAAAGTGTTTACTTAGGCAGATATGGAAGTCCTGTGTCTATACAGATCTTGTAAAAGTAGCAATTCCAAGAGCAGTGAATGAAGAAAAGCTAATTTCTACAAAAATATCACTTGATTGGATTTCCAGGTGAAGTTTTTTCCTAATATTTGTTTATTTAGAAGGTCTCCCTCTGCTAAGCAGTTCTAATAGGATCAAAAATGGAAAGTGGGCAAGGGGGGAGTTGGGGGAAGAACTAAATTTCTATAGACCAATCTAACATCTTACAAGAGTGTGATTTGGTTTTGAAGTTGTGTTGACAAACATATCTGCTTTGTATTTCCATTTCCACTGGTTATAGCTATGAGGGGGGAGGCTAGTGTTTCAAATTCCAAACCAGTTCCAATTTTCTGTCCTTATAGCTAGATGTTCAGAAGAAAACAAGACATCAGTGGCCACGAGGAGCCTGAAGTGGGCAACACATCTCACCAAAAACACACTTTGAAACCTGTTTTGCTTTCTGACAGAGGTTGAAACATCCAAGTATTCCAAAGGGCTGAAAATATTCCCACCGAACAAACTGATGTTCCATGAGGTCTAAATCATGACATGGCCATCACCACCAGAGACTGCCAAAAGCTCAAAATTTCCTTACTTCTGTGATGAGGCCCTCAGATAAATTCAGACACTTTTGAAGTAACTGCTTCCAAGGAACTTTGCTCAGTGGAAATGGAATGGAGCTGAATCCTGCTGTTCAGGTATAAACACTACTCCCAAATCTGCAAATTTTCACTTCAGTCTGGCTCCAGCATGGGCTCCAGCACTCACTGCTGTGAAAAGAGGGAAGAACCTGGCCTGGTGTCCCTTCCCCTGCCCTCCCCTCCTCTTGAGCCTCACTGCATTCTGTCTGCCCTTCTTCCTGCCAGCAAATTCTGTCTGGCCCTGTTCCTCCAGCCCCTTCCTCAGGTATGGACCTGCTAGATCCTGCACTCTGCAGTTTTAAATTATTATAGAGGCAGGAATCATTTCAGGCTGACCAAACTCACTGACAGCTCAGGGCTCTTCAGCAAACAGCACAGCCCTTTGTGTCATATGGCAGAGGGGACACCTTCAGTAATTAGGATTTTCTAAGTAATGGGGATTTTCCAGACTGATGTGAGCTCTCTCTGCCATTGTTCTAGTATGATTATTGCCACATGCATGCAGGAGAGCAACATCAGACTGATGTTACACAGCTCATCACTCTACTAAGTTCCGTGGCTCAGGATCACATCAGTGTTGTTCACTGGTGCCCTCTGTGGCAGGCAAGGCTTCTCATCCTCACAGACTCTCAATAACACAAGCCCATAAAATATGGTCTATTTTATTGATTCATATCCTTAGCATGCCCAGCAGCACTCTTTCTGTGTCCTACTTCAGCTGAAAATATAATTAGGGGAGGAAATGTGATTGTATTACACACCTGTTCCATGAAATAATTAATTACATGAACAATGTCAAAGACACTTCAGTATTCACAAACAAAGGTAGAATTGTTGCACTTTTTGGCATTGCATTTTCTTTGAAACATTCTTCAAACAAAAGCTTATCTCACTGCACCAGCAAATAACTTTCAACTGCAAATACTCTTAAAGAGACCTCTTTTGGAGAAAAATTATGCATTAAAGAAAATGTCTGTAAGAAAATTGATTAGCTACTCGAAAAACTCTTAGGAAATGTCACAAAAGTTAAGAGTGTCTGTGCAGAAGTTAGGTGCTGACAAAGGTGGCAGTGTGTGACACGGTGCCAGCTGTAAATGATGTGAGGGCTCTAGATAATACTGAAACAAGACAAACCCCCAAACTTTTGGAAGCAAAAATATTTTGAGTGGTTTAAAGACAACACTGGTAAGTTAACTGAAGACACATGTGGAAATCTACCTGGTTTATAGTGAATTAACATAATTATTGTAAGGAGTCATGCACTCCACAACTGCTTCAGTGCTGCTTAGCAATGAGATCCTTATGTCTGTGAGCAAGACAGAGATGTGAGATTAAAAATGCAAGTAAGTGGGAAAAGAGACAAGATTCTTTTTATTGAAAAGATTAAGAAAAAAAACCAAAGAATTTTCACTGAAAATAGCATCAAATTTCACTGCAAATAGCACAGAAGAAAGACCATTCTGATTTTCATGTAGCTCCCCAATATGATGCAAAGATCCCAGGAAAATGAGACACAGTCAGGGACACAAACCCTGGAAGGCTGTGGAGGATCAGTCCTTCAAGCATTGATAAAAGGAAGTAATAATGATGGGTTAAATATATATGTGGATAAAAAACAGCTAAAGATCAATAGGATCTTTGATGCCAGGAAAACTGAAAGCCTCCAGACTGGGGAAGATTTAAAGAGGGGAAAAAAGACTAATCTGCTGAGGGTGGAGTTAAATATTTGTTGTCCTCAGCATTGTTAAAGATTTGACCACATTAATTATGTGTAGGAAAAAAGGACTGACAGAGGACAATTATGGTGAGAGTTGTTAACTTTTATCTGATTCCATTCTCCAGAGTTGATTTGGTTTACTAAAGACAATTGCTTTCATTTGCTGATTAATGATACAAAAAGGTGCTTTGTGATAAATGCACCTGTTAGAAAGCTTCTTTGAAAAGGCAGAACATATGAAATTGATCATTTGATATTAAATGATGCAATAATTGAGGAGTTAAAATACAGTCTCCTGAACATTACACTAGTTTATATTGGTAGCACAAACCAGCAATAGACTGTATTTTATTTCTTGTCATTTACTTGTTTAGATAAGCTATATTACTAGCACATAAATTTACTAGGTCCAGTACCACAGAAAGGCTGCAGATACATTATAGAGTCCATTTAAGGGAAATAAAGTAGACACCTTTCATATTTTTACCCTGACAGACACATGATCAACAAACCAATATTGGCAGGGGTCCTTTGGTGAAGATTGCTGTCAATGTGGAAATGCCATCTTGAATTTAGAAATCCAGGGAACAGAGTTACCAATGGTGATGCTCTAAGCTCTCCCACAAAGGCAAATGAGTTCCTGAAATTGTTGGTTTACTACTCCTTAGCATTTATTCTCATGGTTTATCATTAAACTGATCGAGAAAATTTAATATTAACATTTTTCCTTTGTTTAGATCTTGTTCTGGGTGAAATCAGCTGTGTGAAGTTCCCTCACCAGCTCTCTTAGAAAGATTTAAAGGATTTCTTCCATCACACTCAAACCTTTCTGGGAGCTGAGCAGTCTCTGTGTGCCAGTAAAGGAGCTGGAGCTTAAACCATCACCACTGTCATTATCTGCTAATAAAGGACGATAAACTGATGACCTTAGGTAATTTAATTAGCATAGCGTGACTTAGTACTACTGGACCCCAGAAGAGACCAATAAAGAGGCAACAGCTCTGGTTACTCTTCCAGTTCTTCCAGAGGGCAATAATTTCCCTTCTGCTGCTCTCAGTCAGCACACGGGCGGGTTGTCTATTTACATCTGTGCCTGAAGAAAACATTCTGTCCAGATGGGAGCCCGAGTAGCATGCAGAATAAGCAGTGAAAAGCTGGTTTTAATCTGATTACCACACGGCAGAGGTGCAGATACACCTAAATATTAGCTGAAGGTTGTTAACCAAAATATCAAAACAACAGAGCTGAACACAAGGCAGAAATTGGCTCATTCCTATTTGCCTTGGCAGAATGCATCACTAGGTGACCCAGGAGAAATATCTGACATCTCTCCTGCTTCCTCAAGGCCAGATTTTTGTGTTTGAAAACTGAAAAATTCTTCAGCCCGTCCTCGTTCTGTTAATGACTACAGACATCACAGTGGTGAGCCTGTAATAAAGCGGTGGTGAAAATAAAGTTGCAGGAAGAGCACTTTTACTTAAAATTATCCAGGCCTGCTTTTTTTTGGAAGTTCTTGGAACTTGAACCACCCCATTACATTAATTTTCCTACATTCAGGTGTTTGAAACATGACATGAAAAAGTCACTTGATCCTTTGCATGCTCTCTCACCCCATGTGTGTGTGCATGTCTGAAAATCCTTGATTTCATTTACAGGGTAGCTGGTTTCATCCCGAGAGGCAGGTTCTTACCGGGGTGTGGAGTGCCCCCATCCCGGGGGGATTCTACCTTGGCAGAGAGCGTCGGGTGAGGGGCGTGACTTAAAAGAAGATTCCGCCCCTCCAGCCTGTGGGGCGTGCCCCCACAGCCAGGAAAAGACACTCTGTCTTATGTTCCAGTACAGGATGTGACCCAAAGTAGGTGTTCAATCACCATCTGCTAAAACCAGGTGGGGCAGTGATCCTTATCTCCCTGGCAGATTATCCTCTGCTAAGGGGTCATCTGTTAAAAACCAGGTGGGGCCAGTGCTCTTTATCTTTTCCACAACCCATCCTTCCTCCAGGAAGATCGCTTCTGTTAATCTGCCATTAAGTCCCACTGCATGACTGATAGTGTTCCATCACCCCACTGGGAGATGCTCAGGCTAGGGAGAGGAGCCAAGCCTTTCCTAGCTGGATAAAAACTGAGATTTGGAACACCAAGGCAAACTTTTTCCTTTAGATTCCAGAGGAAAAGCAGGTCCTTCTACATCATTGCTGGAGCTTTGGAGGAAAACTGCACTCTTCTACAGGACCAGTGATTCAACAGACCCACATCTGTCACTCCAGGGGGACTGCAACCACCATTTAATTGGACTGCTACCAACAGCCTGACTGACTGATGGAGTGACAGCTTGTATTCTAACCCTGTGTGTGTCTTGTTGTTTTGTATTACTGTATTTCTATTTTAATTTTCCTAGTAAAGAACTGTTATTCCTCTTTCTCATATCTATGCCTGAGAGCCCCTTAATTTAAAAATTATAATAATTTGGAGGGAAGGTATTTACATCCTCCATTTCAAATAAAAGAGGCTCCTGTTTTCTTAGCAGACACCTGTCTTTCAAACCAGGACAGCCCATTTTGCCAGATAAGAAATTTCCCCAGAATGTTCATCTTTTCCTATACATTCATGGCTTTAAATTCTACTGTAGTGTTCCTGCCTTGGTTTTTTCCATTGATTGTCCTCCTCGACCCACCAACTTTGCAGTCCCCTGCTCTCTCGCTCTTGAACCCCAACCCTAAACTCCACCGCTACCCTCACAACTCTACTCTCATTTTCGTCTCAGTCCCTGGCTCAATAAAGGATCTCAGGATTTTGCTAAACCAACACCTGTCCTGTTTTTCTCTTTTCCTTTTGGTCATCAGTGGCTGCCTGAGGTCCGAGACTCCAGGGTCTGGGGGAGTTGTTGCCACCCTCGCTGCACTGGGGCTCTCTTTAAGGCCAGAGTTCATCAATAACCTGAAAATTCTTCCTGTAAAGGTTTTCTTACAACACAGCTTATCTGATGATCATCCTTTTAATAGACAGATCTTGCCTCCTTCATCACATGCTGCAAAATATTTTGAGAATCCATTAGGAATTTTAAGACTTTATCAATAGCCAGTCGAGGCTTGAAACTTTCATTACAGAATGTTGACATTAATCATCGGATCACAGGCCATGCCTTAGCAAAGCTGTATGACTGCTGCCTACATTATGCTGCATTCATATTGGACTAGACCAGTCAAAATAAAAAATAAAAAAATATTCTCAATATGTTTCAGGTTCTCCCTTAAAACCAAGATTGTATTATATTTAAATTCCTAAATGATTTTTTTTTTTATTTTTAACCAAAACTTAGAATAAGTCCTCTTCAAAAGTGTCTTTGTTCTCCTAGAAATAGTGGGGCATTTTGCCCTTTCTTTTAGAAGCACAGGAACCAGTTTCAGGGACAAGATGTCATCAACACCTGCAAAACAAATCCTCGCACTTTCTCTTCCACTTCTTTGAATAAATGTTTATTGCCAGGACTTAAATACAGCTCAGCTAGGCAATGACAATAACTTAATCAGTGTATGCAGATAAGAAAGACATTTAGTTGCATTGAGTTTTGATTTTATTTTCTCTGGATAATTTTAGATGGCATTACAAGGAATATTACAGTCTTATATAAAGGAATTTAATCAGAGGACTGGTGGTGAACTGTGTAGTATTTTATTTTACAGTGAGTATGCTCAAGAGGTACACAGCACTATATTAATTTTTGGCTTGCATTGACTTTCTGAGTTACAATAAATGGACACCAGTCTATGTTGGCTTAGCAGGCACTGTTTTGTTGTTCATGTATTTACTGTACTATAATTAATCCATTTACTTCCAGAGAAAAGCTATCACCAATAAAAAGCAAAGTAAAAACCATTGAGTCAGGCATTTTTATCTGAGAACAAGATATCAGACAATTATTTTGGCATTGGAAAAACCACAAAAGACCTGCTACCTTTTATCTTCAGCCTTCATAATGCTCCCTGCTCTGAGGAACAGAGGCAGCAGGAGCAGGTGGGAGCACAGGAAATGGCACCTGTAGATGTGAAAACAAATAAATGATAGTGGGAGACGGGACACATTGGGACAGATGCTCAGAGAGAAGCTGTGGGGTCTGCACCTTCAGGGCCACTGAAAACTCACCTGGAGGCATCTTCAGGCAACTTGCTCTGTTTGAGAATTGTCTGGGAGACAACTCGGGCTGGAGGCCTTCTCATGGACCTTCCCACAGCCTTGCTTTTATCACTCTCTAAAGTATCCTTTTTGTCAATTTAAAAAGGAAAAATTATTGGGGCCAGTGTGGGGGGTTTGCTTGGTTTTTGTTTGTTTTGGTTTTGGTGGTTTGGTTGGTCGGTTGGTTGGTTGATTAGTTGGTTGGCTGGTTGGTTGTTTTGGTGGTATTTTTTTGTTTGTTTTGGTTTTTGTTTTTCAAAGGCACTGTGTTGTATTTTAGAGGCATTTCAATGTAAAATTGCATTGTAAATGGCCGCTCAGATCTGGAACCCAAACACAAATTCCTGCTGAAGAGAATGATGTGGAAAAACAATTGCATGGAGCAGTCACCAGTCTCTTACTTGTTATATTTAGAAAACATAAAAATGAATATATCTACAATACATACTAAAAAATGCTAAGACAAGGATGTACTACCAAATTATACCAACTTATCAGTGTAACTAAAGGTGCCTTAAAGGAAAATAATACAACAGAACAAAGCCCAAAGGAAATAAAGATAATCAAAGGTCCAATATTTTTTTCTCAAAACGTATCTTTATTTTTTCAATACGAGGAGCAAAATTAAATATCCCCTGCCACGGAAGTGTGTCCCTCTGTCCTCCAAGAGTTGAGCCTGTGGTTTTGGATGTGCCTTTTCCAACAGCTGGAGCTCTGTAGGACTGAAAAGAAAGTTGCTCTTAAGCCTCCTCCATTGAATAGATCCCTGAAGAGGGTATGAGGAGAAAGACAGAGAGCTCACATGTCTGGCAGTCACAAAACTGTGAGAGGACACAGAGTCCTACTCAATTTATGGGGAACTGAAGGTTTTACAAAGGGTACAGCACTAAAATATATCTCTAAAATAAGCCTGTATATTAAAAAAGGACTACATTATAGTTAACTACAAATTCTTGTCTATAACATTATTATAAATTTTGCATAATTGTAGTAATAAATGAATACATTTATCACATTGGGGTTTTATCTTAATGTGCATATTGTGCATATACTATTGCCTTTTTCCTCAACTTGGAAATGAAAGTCAAGATACTTTTAGTAAGGAGATAATATAAAAGTGGATTGTTATTTGAAGCTTCTCAGGGGGAGTTATGGAAAGATGACCACAAAAGCCCACCTCTGAAGGGGGAATACATTTTTATAGGTGTTAGGAAATCAGCATTAAATGATAAGAAGCACCTATTAAAAAAAAAAAAAATGTGGTTATACAATTTCCCCGAGGTCAAATACCTCTCTGGAGTCCCCCCCCGCAGCGGGATGGGTTGTACTGGTCCATGAAGATGTATCTTGAAGAACTGCTATTAACCTTGGTTCCCAGGAAGAACCAAGATAGTACTGGGGCCCTGAACACTGAAGGGCTTGGAGCTCTGGAATGTGTTTTGTCTTTCTGGTTAGGAAAAGACCATGGAAAATTACTGGGAAAAATAACCAATAATATAAAAGGCCACAGAGCTACAACTACATGGGTGAAAAATACAGAGGGCACATAAAAGGAAAAAGGCAAAAACCAAACTAACATCAGTGTGTTCCACAAAGGTATTCTGATTTACAGCTCCCAAAGAGAGCATTGGGGCTCTGAGGTGGAAGAGATGATGCAGCTCAGACCGCTGCTGAAAGGGCAGTAACACACTCTGCTGCAGGTGCTTGGGCTGCTCTGCGCAGGCCCAGGCAGATGCCAAAGCTGCTCCTCACAGCCTTGTCCCTTCTCCTGCCCCTCTGCCAAGTGCAGCGGGCCTCAAGCACTGAAAGGACCACAGGGACCCAAAGGGAGACAGTTGCACCTAATTCACTCACTGGGGACTCCTGGGGAAGCCTCTCTTATTCAAAGGCATTTCCCCTAATGTATAGATTTCCAGAGAAACCCTAACTCTAACCCTAACAATATCCCTAACCCTAACCCTGACACTGACCCTGATGTAACCCAGGAAACAATTTTTCATTTCAAGAAGGCTCCTGCTTTCTTAGCAGACATCTGTCTTTCAAACCAGGACAAACTCCAACACATTGTGCAGCTGGACCTGCAGGACAGGGACCTTTTCAGCCTCATCTGCCCTTGTTCCCGTGTTTCACTGGACACAATACAACATGAAAGAAAGCAACAGCAAGGGCTATTGTGTCCCAGGGCTTCAGTTTCTTCACCATAGCTCCACAGAGACGTGGGGAAAGTGAACAAGACAAACTTTATTAAAGCAAAGCGAAGCAAAGGCATGAGCTGGAAGGGAAAGAAGAGGATGGGCTGAATGGGGGGAACTGTCACAAGGGAGAGAGGCAGGAGGAGCTTGTGGAGCTCCTCACAGGCTCAACTGGGAGCAGCATCAGCTGAGTCTGGAGCTCCAGCAGCCTTGAGAGGAGGAGACACCTCTTCTTTCCCAGGCACTTGAAGGGCTGCAAGAGAGAGGAACAGAGCCATGGTCAGAGCCGGGATCCGCACAAGGGCCCGAGAAGAACCTCCTGCCAGGACCATGGCAGCCAGTTCTTGCCATGGTCTGGAAGGAGCAGGAGAAAATGGGATCAGCCGCAAGGTGCTGGCCACAGATCCCCCACGGCTCCTTGAAACCTCCGTGTGCTCTGCCCACGCCACCCGTCATGTGCACAGGGAGCAGAGCCCTCAGCAGCCGCACAGGGATTGCAGCTCCCCCGCCACACCCTGCTGACCCCGCAGTGCCCTCACTCACCCTCACGGACGGGCTGGAGCTCTTGCTGCTGCCCCGTCGCCTGGAGCCTGAAGATTCCTGGGAACACAGAGCCTGTCGTGGCCCCAAGCAGCACAGCTGCCCCCCCGCCCCGGGCGCAGCCAGCCCTGAGGCCGCACGCCCTCCTCCCCCAGCAGCGCTCAGCCCGGGCCCTGCCGCATCTGCCGCCCGAGGCTCGGCTGGAGAGAACGGCAGCAGCCCTGAGGGCAGCCGGGGCTCCACCAGCCCAGGCCCGGCTCCCGCTGCGGGGGCAGCACCTGGGCTGGGGCCGAGCCGCGACGAGGCCGGCATGGCAGGGAAGGGACCCCGGGCTCGTGGCTCACCAATGAACCTCCTGGCCGCCCCTCGCTGGGACTGCGGCGGGCTCTGCCTGGTGCGGCTGCTCGGGTGCTTGGCTCTCGTCCCCTCGCGGCTGCAGAGAGAGCACAGAGGGAAGAGTTGGCACTGGCTTTGCCCCTGGGCTGGGGCTCTACTGGCACCACCTCGGGGCCAGAGGATCCGGGCAGGAGCCTGCACATCCCATGCCAGGGAGCAGCGTGTGGGGCTCAGGCCGGTGCCCTTGGCTGTGGCACTGAGCGGGGGCACAGCTGCCAGCGCCACACACTGAGCACCGGGGGCAGGCTGCTGCTCCAGGCTGCGGCTGGGCCTTCCAGGCTGCCCTTACCAGGCCATCGTTGAACTGCAGCGCCTGCTCCCTTGTCAGCATCTGCTCCAGATCCCTCCTCTTAAGGAACCGAGTTGCACAAAGCAGTGTTTTATAAGAGGCCTGAGAGAAGCAAAGAGCCAGAGGTGGCACGACAGCCCAGGGCAATGCAGGATGTTCATCCCTCTGCCAAGGGCGAGGCTGGAGCCTGCCAGGTGCAAGGGCATTAGGCAGCCAAGCTGCTCCCTGGGGGACATGAGCAGCCCACAAGACCTCACCTCTGCCACATCCTGGTTTTCATCATGCCGGTAGGGTAAAAGGGACAACAGGCTCTGCTTCACCATGGTCTTCAGGAGCTTTTTTCCCTTTTTCACTCTGAGCTCCATCACCTTTTGAAACAGCTGAATGGAAAGCAGCTGCACATGCCTGTTGTCCTGGTGGCAAATGACAAGAGATTTCAAGATCAACTTTTCCCAGCTCCCCTGAGCAAAGGCCCAAAATCCACAGGGCACAAAGTTTCTGGGCAGCATCCAAAGCCTGTGGCTAGGGGCACAGAGCCTTACGCTGTCGAAGAGTGGCACAAGCATCTCAGCCAGCATCGGGGCAGTGGTGCTGCATCTCGTGGACACCAGGATGTCTTTGTCCTGGAGCACATTCATGAGCACAGAGAGGGTCATCCTGACCACCTCTCCGTCTGCATGGCTCAGGAGCTCCAGGAACGTTGGAGACAGTTCGCAGAGGCTTTCGGCCTGTGTGGAAGACAAGGCTGTGCTCTGAATCCATGAAGGGCTTCAGCGCTGAGACCGCCCTGGCACTGCAGCCTGCTGCTGCTGCTGCTGCTGCTGCTGCTGCTGCTGCTGCTGCTGCTGCAGGGCCCAGGAGCCAAAGGCACATCCCGAAGCACTGGGGCAGCTGAACCAGGAGGCCGGAGGGCTGGGAACAGCTGCCTCAGCTCCCAAAGCCCAGCCAAGCCCAAGGGGCTCTGTTCCCCGGCCCCACGCTGCCAGCGCGGCCTCAGCCACTGCCCCCTTCTCACCATCAAGGGAGACTTGCTGAGCGCCACGAAGCCTTTGAGCGCCAGGCGACGCCTCTCCGTGCACTCGCTCTGCAGGTGCTTTGACATGATCGTCAGCATCCTGCGAGCACACACGTTCAAGTCCAGCACATCCAGGAACTGAAAGGCAAAGGGCAGTGACAGGGGAGCAGCTGGCAGGAGCCTGCCACAGCCCAGGGCCAGGGCCAGGCCCAGGCGGCAGCACCAGGTGCAGCACCGTGTCAGGCGGCCGCAGCCCTGAGAGGCCAGAGTGCTGGGAGGCGGCTCAGGCAGGCAGCGCTGGCCTTCAGGCTCACCTCCACAAGGAGAGCCAGGGCAGGCAGATCCCAGCGGGGCTGCTCCCTGATGAGCACCTTGAGCAGGCAGATGGTCATCGGGGTGCATAGGCGGGTCAGGCCACGGCGCAACTCCCTGGCAGGGGGAAAAAGGCACCAAGGCCCTGAGCCAGGCGGGCAGAGCTGTGCCAGGACTCCCTCACAGAGCTGTGATCTTTGCCCAGCACCCTGCCAGGGGACGTGGACGCTTTTGGAGGCAGCTGCTCCTGGGCACCCTCCTCTCGCAGCTTTTTCCAGTCTGCCCTGCTGTCCCTCAGTGACAAGGCCCACGTGGCCACAACCACAGGGACTGTGTGGGGCTCTGTGGGCACAAATGCCAGGGGCAGCAGGGAGAAACAGTCTCACCTGGCCAGCAGACCCACTGCATAGTGGTGGGTGTTGGCACACAGCAGGGTGTCCCAGACACGCTTGCGCTCCATAGCCAGCAACACCTCATCGCCACACCGCTGGCGGCAGAGCAGAGCCTTGATGATCTGCACCGCAAATCTGTGTGCAGAGCAAAGCCCGGGTCACGCTGGGAGCACTGGCTCTGGGCACAGGGGCGTGGGAAGGACAGGACAAGCGGGACCTGTTGGGCTTAGTGGGAAGGCTGTGTTCCTCCCGGCACGCTCTCCAGAAGTTTTCAGCGTCCTCCGGTATCTGCTCTGTGGTGACGAAAACTTGGAAGAGCAGAGCTACCAGCAGGTGGGCGGAATGAAAGGTTATTGTGTGCTGGCACTCGGGCACCTTGGCAATCACCCAGAGCACCACAGTTGTCTGCAAAAGACAGAGCACCTTAAGACAGCGTTCAGTGCCAGGGTGTCCATGTGGCAGGGCCTGGCAGCACCCGGAGCACCCGGCCTGCTGCCCCCGAGCCTTCCCCTAGGCCAGGTTTCAGCCCCGTGCCTTAAGAAGGGAGATGCAGGATGGGGAGGGCATGGAGAGCTTCTGGAGAGGCGACCTGGGGGCAAGCAAAGGCGAGTTTCAGAAACTCACAGCCAGGGCCAAGACAGCCTTATTGTCCCCACTGGAAGTGGATCTGCTGTGCAGTGGCCAGTCCTGCATCACATAGAGCAGCGTTGGAAAGACTTTCTTAGCCGCTGGTTCCCATGATCCTATAGTTCTCCACATCATTGCAGCAGCTCTGTGGGACCAGAGCTGCATGTCAGAGAGATCTCAGCCCCCAGTACCATGGCCTGTGCAGCTGCATGAGGCTGGGTGACAGAGCCCTGGTGCCCCGAGGGGCAGGGAGGGAGCATGGCAGCAGGCTCAGGAAGCAGAGGGACCTGTGAGTCCTGGAGATCTCTGCCTGTCTGGCAGAGCCCACTGGACAGGCTCTGCAGGGCCATGGGCTCTAAAGGCTGGTGAGCTCTGAGCTCTCAAGGCAGTTATGCCCCATACCTGTCACACGATGGGGCACAGTACAGCAGGGTCAGCGCCACAAGAGTAGGGTGTTCTATAGCCAGCCCGCGAATGTGGATGCGCAGCCCGGCATCCACAGTCCCACGGGACACAAGGCTCTGGTAAATGTCCCTCACCATGATTGGCACCTGGAGGAGGCATGGGGAGACTTGAAGTGCCGTCCAAGGGAGCAACTTCCCCAGTGTCGCCCAAGAACTGATTCCCTTCCCACCACACTGTTCTGGCCTCAGAGGCCAAGGTGTCCCAATGGCTGTGGTTTGAGGGGCCACACCATCCTGGAAGGCCTCCAGGCCCGGCCTCAGGGCTTACCTGCTGCTGACAATAAAAATCCTTCTGTTTGACAAGATCCAGTGTGGGGGCAAGAACCAGAGTGGGCGTGGTGTTAGTCTTTGAGATGCCCTGTGCTATTTTGGTGTCAGTGTTTGTGACGGCCACATCCTCAGTCAGTGCCCTGTGAACCATTGCCCTGTGAGAGATTTCTGTGCACTCTGTGGATGCTGTGCTAACATCAGGCTTTGCTTGCTTCTCGCTCAGCCTGGAGTCAGCCTCAGCTGTGCCCTCAGTTGCTTTGGTGGTGGTCTTTCTACGCCGGATGCACAGGAACCTCAGCAATATCTGCAGCAGAATGGAGGGCAGGAAGAGAGGGACATTCCATGGAGAGTTCAGTGTGTCATGCTCGGCTGAGCAGTGACAGCAGGTGGGATTGGCTGCAGGTACCTGTGCTGCTCTGCGGAAGCGGCCACGGGCAGGGTCCTGCTCTTGTGTCCGCTCCACGGCCGCATCTATCAAAGAGGGAGCGCAGCCAGAGCTGAGGGGCTGTGGGAGAGGCCGGAGCACACAGGCCAGCCCTGCGCTCCCCAGGCAGGGACAGCCCCAGGATGGCCAAGGGATGGAGCACGGCCACCACGGGGGAGGTGAGCCCAGCCACTGTTTGGTGCTGTCCATGGGCATGTCCACAGCGGAGGGCATGGCATGGCATGGCATGGCATGGCATGGCCTGGGATAGGGGCAAGCTGGCCACAGGTAGGAGCCCTTCCAGGCCCAGCTCTGCCACTTACCATCCTGCAGTGGCTGGAACTGCTCTGACTCTTCAGTCTGCTTTGTGGGGGCAGCTGCAGGGCCTTTCTTTTTTCCCCCCCTAAACACTCTTAACAGTTTGAGCACTCTGCCTGCCATCCTACTCTGCCCTCAAGGGCACCTTCAGGACAGATGCTCCAGAAAACCTGCAAGTCAGGAAGGTCTGCAGTCTGGCCGCAAGGCCAGCCGCAGGAGCAGTGCCTCGGAAAAGCTCTGGGTCAGCAAGGAACGAGCTGGCTGCGTGGGGCTCCTCACAGCACAGCTCTGACACGTCCTGTCCCATCACATGCACCGAGCACTGTGGCGTGGCCGCGTCACTGCCAGCACCTGTGTTAGTAAGGGCCCATGTCACAAAGGGCCATTGGACACGCTGTCACGTGCCCTGAGTTCCACCCCACCCTACGTGTTCCATGTTAGAAGGAATCCATTGCCCCGAGTGCCTAAGACAGCCCAGGACACACCAAGATCAGCAAAGTCTGGAGGGATGGACTCTGGACGGTGCTGGGAGCCCATAGCCCAGCTCGGTGCTGCTGTCTTTGCACTTGCAGCTCCCAGCAAGCAAGATGCCAAGAGTTAAAACATACCAGAGAGGGAAGATGTCATTAGGGTGTGCATACAGGCCTTTGAATTCAAAAGAGAGCTTTGGGGCTCTCAGGTGGACAGAGATGATGCAGCTCAGACCGCTGCTGAAAGGCCAGTAACACACTCTGCTGCAGGTGCTTGGGCTGCTCTGCGCAGGCCCAGGCAGATGCCAAAGCTGCTTTTCTCAGCCTTGTCCCTTCTCCTGCCCCTCTGCCAAGTGCAGCGGGCCTCAAGCACTGAAAGGACCACAGGGACCCAAAGGGAGACAGTTGCACCTAACTCGCTCACTGGGGACTCCTGGGGAAGCCTCTCTTATCCAAAGGCATTTCCCCAAATGTACAGATTTCCTGGGAAACGCCAACAACACACTTAAGAAATTCTGTCAAGGCTGAATTGCTTCTGGTCCTTTCAGCACAAGCACTCCAGCTCGAGCTCATCTTCCCCCAAGTGTGTTTCCTCATGTCACTTTGGGCATGGCCCCTGAAATTACTGCATTCCTTAAACAGCTCCTATTAAAACTTTGCACCTTGTATGTATGGATTTGTAAGCACACTTATTTACAGTAGATACAGTATTATTTTCACAGAATCAATTCAGCAAGAATAAGTTCATAGAATTAGGAACGTTGTGTGAACCACTTTTTATAATTTATTTTTAACTTAATAGAACTGGTTATTATTTATATTAAATTTAAATATGCTTATATATTATTTCTTCCTTACGAGTCCTGTGGATGTTCTATTGTCTCTCATTTGGTATTGTCCACATAGAACAAACATTTTGCCTATATCTTGCACATTGCAAGCCTCACACACCAGAAGAACTGTTCTGTGGTGAGTCCTGCTGACTTCCATCACGAAGAATTCCAGGAGGTGTAAGCGGGTTGTACTCCTCTGAGGGCTGAGCACATGCTGAGAGTCTTGTCCTTGCAATATTTCTGCATAGGCAATAAACATTTTCTGAAATACAGAATATTGCTTGCAGCTGTCTCTGTTGTATCAGACCTGAAGTATTGGGGACTGAAATACTTTTTACTACATCAGGTTATTTAAAAATGTAATCTAATGCTTTGATAAATACTTGCCCTGTGCACATCCCACTGCCTGCTTGCCACCATGGGTAACTGGGCATCTCTACCTTCAAGTATTTAAAAAATTAAAACATTGTTTTAGTATATAGTGAAACTTCTTTATATTCCTCTGACAAATAATACTAAGATTATCTCTGGCCATCATATGCATTGATTCTTCAGAGGGAGACTGCTCCATTATTGCTATTTTTTGGAACAGATTATTAAAATAAAGAAGTCCAGGCTGGCACAAGTAATTGTACACACCGACCTCTTAGAGTTGAATTTCTGCTAACTAAATCTGACAGCCCAATGCCATAAAAGAAGCACATAGTAGCACACAATTACACATAAACTAATATTTAGTTGCACATTTTGCTAACAACCTGTAAAATCCACCAAAGACATGTCTTCATTTCCAACTCTTGCATGCAAAAGCCATTGCAGGCTCATTGAGGTGCTTCCGACAAATGCTGGACCATTGCTTTGTGATTTGAATTTCGTACAGGGATTTGTGATACTCTGGTCTTGCCGCAGGCAATACCATCAGCATTGTTCTATCTCGGTTCTCCCATTACGCCATTCACAGAAAAAAATAAATCTTCTGAAAGGTTTATCCTGTGAAAACACTCAGTGAAAGTCTCTTTTCTCTGCTGACAGGCAGCTCACCATTGGACTGCCATCAGATTCTGTTTGTAGAAAAAAATTAAAACCAGAACAACTATTCTGCCCTCAAAGGAACAAAGGTTTATTTTGGCTTTGCATGGATTCTGGCCACAATCTAATCATTTTGTCTGTTCTTCAAAACCCTGACAGAACTGCCTGACAGTCCTGTCTGACAACAGATGTTCTGTACAGCTTCTCGGGATTTCCAAATGGAATCATACTGCAATAAACTGAACACTGCAGATGAGCATTTTACTTTTTATATTTTCAGTTAAACTGGGTTTTGAATCCAATATCCATTACAAACAGTCACATTAAAGAAAAACTCTATCCTAAATAGAGACCTTTTTCTGGTTTTGTTGAAGTTGTTTTTAAAAGTCATTTTGTAATTCAACATGACAGAGTCTCCTATTCAATGCCAATCACTCCAGTTGCTCACTAAGTAATGCTTCTGACATATTCATTCAGTTGTTTTTCCACTTCTGAGTGCATATGATCTTCTGTTCTTCTTTGTCAAATGCTGCAATAATGGAACTTTAGTCACAAGTCCCTTATCCCAGATTAGCAGTCACCCTCCCTGAAATATCTGTATTTACAGGAAAACAGTGCATTCATCAGAGAATTACATCTAGTTTCTCAGCATTCTTATTAGCCACAATATTGCATATTTAAATGGGAATTAGTCACAGGGAGTGTGCTGCTCCATTCATCTTCTTAATCACTTTTACATTCCTAAACACTTGCAGAATTAGATATTTAGGGTGCAATGGCACAGAATGGGCATTAGGAAGTATTAGGAAGTATGCTACCAGCCCTAAGAGTAGCTGGAAAGGCAGATTCAGTTTTTGCAAATGAAGAAGCCGGCACTTAAATAACCTGAGTTTGACAGTCATTTGCCTCAGCTGAGGCCATGGCAGGATAGTTTTGTTTCCTGATGGCACCTCCTTCCCAGCTGCTGCCCTGGGTGGGTAGAAACGGCCGCCTCTCCAGGCAGCTTTGTTTCTGGTCAAGTGTTCAGCATTTCTCTCTGATGTAAACAGACATCCTCTCTCTCTTACATTCGTGTTTCTACTTAATCCTTCAATAAGTGCAAGAACACTTCTCTGGGAGGGTGTCCACATCCCCCTCTGGGTGTGTGAGTAGGAAGGGAACTGCAGCAATCGAATGCCTGCTGGAGTTTGCTGCAGAAAACTACAGCCAAGAGCCTTTGTTTTCATTCCCACTCAAACCTGTCTAAATAATTTTTCTCTTTTGCCCCATTTCCTGTTTTGAAAACAGATTTCTGGTCATTTATGTAATGTCTCCAGAGAAAAGTGAGATATTTGCATTTCAGAGAAAGAGCAGAGAGATCAAGGATGGGGTTATCATCTGCTGAGGTTGGTGCAGTCTCAGACAGGATGTGAGGGTTGTATGGCTTCCAGGTTTTCCTTTCCTAGACACTGGAGAGTAGTGGAGTGATCAGAAATACGCTCAGAGAAACAGTGCTGGCCAAGACATCTCCATAGCAAAGTGTCCCTCTCTGTCAGAAAACACTTCTACACCAGCAAATTAGCATCATTTTTCTTTCTTCCTCATTTATGGATTTTTACCTTCCCACAAAAGCAGTAGATATGATTCTCAAGATCTTTTTATTACTGGACTTGCCCCATTAGGGGTTAAAACAATTCAACAGTGCTTCTATACAGGGATCCAGACACAGCAGATGAATCTGTCCGAGCTTTGCATGTTTCAGTAATTTTCTGTTAATCTATTTTCTCATTATCACTGCATTTCTTGATCTGGTCCCTGACACCTTTTTCATCTTGGCTGCTCTTATATTAAAAGAGCTGTCACTGACACAAAGAAATCTGAGTTTAGCACCAAACCTCTACTGGCTGCAGATGTTCTTTTAGTTTCCCTACATCTTTCAGCAGACAAAATCCTGCTTTGTCCTGTGACGTTTTTTGTTCGAAACTGAGTGAAAACACCAATTTCATACAGAGGTTTTGGTTCACCAATTTTTCAATTCCCAGCCAGGGCACCAATTCATGTTGTGGGTTTAGTGCTGGCCAAATTGCCAGTTCACTTACTAGGATTATTTACTCATTTCTTGTTCTGAGATAGGTAAGGAGGGAAGGCAAGGCAGATTCAAACTTTGAAGGGTATAAAGGAAAACTTTATTAGGAATCTGAATAAAACCTTCATAATACTTCTCCTCCCCCCTACACCCTTTTTTCTCTCATACTGACAACGTACAGAAACAAATCAGTCAGTTTACTATCTCTAAAATAGTCTTTCTTCAATTTATGTAGAAAGAGGAGACTCTCTTCAGTCTATGGAGACTTCACAAGAAAACAGTTCTCTTGTGGCTTGAATGTCACAGTGAATGAGCCACCCAGGAAAACAGAAATCTTATCACTGCATAAAAGTCTCTCCACTCGACTTACAGCTTTCCCCACACTTGTTTTGGAGGCCTCACTCTTTGGCCAATGGCCAGTACATTTTTAAGGATGAGGAGATCAGAAGCAAAGGCTCTCTTCAGTCTGTCTCTGAGACCATCTCTGGGAACACAGGTCTTCTGTTTCCCTGGGGGCAAAGGCTCTTCATCACTCTTCTCTCTCTCTCTGTTCAAACTTCTCCTGGGATCACAGGTACTTCAACATCTACTTGTTTGGCATGAATGCTTTTGCTTATGACTACAATGTGAACCCTTCACCACCCTTCAAACCCCTCCCCCCTTCTCCATGCTTCTTGTTTGACTTATAGGGATGTTCAATACATCATAGCTTACAAGAGAATTTCAGTTTAAGGCATCTCCTCATATTCCTTATCCCATCTGGGACCTGACCCTTCTTGTCTTACCTCAATGTCTCCATATTGTTTCTCTGCATGTCTATCACTCTGTCTCTTTCTTTCACTCAAGAAAGGATGGAAGGTCCACAGGTCTCATCTGCACACTGAAGTTAATACCTTGCCCAGGCAGTGGCTGGAGCAGTTGGGGTGGAGTATTTCAGGTCATGCTGGGGGCCGTGCCAGGACAGCAGGGGCCCAGCAAGAAACAGTGTTGGCTGCTCCGGCTGCATGACTGTTTTCTGGCTTTTGCTGCACTCAGTTCCAGCCACAGGCTGATGGTCTTCCCTCTGCTTGCCTGGGAGCCACCAGGCAGCCCCACTGGGCTGTGCAGGCCACAGCAGAGGGGACCTGGTCTGGCCCATAGCTTGTCCCGGGGCCCATTTTCTGGTGAGACTCAGCAGTGGCAGCATTCCGGCCGAGCTGCGGGCTGGCCGGGCTGTGCTGGGGACAGGGGGAAGCAGCCAGGATCTCAGCGGCCAATGGCCTGCTCTCCCCTGCCTGGTGGCTGCTGGAAAACTCAGCAGTGGCAGCATTCCAGCCACTCTGTGGACCCGCCTGGCCCCGCTGTGGGGGAACCCAGCCCAGCCAGCGCCGCAGCAGAGGCAGAGCCCGGCTCAGCAGGGCCTGGCTCAGCAGGGCTCGGCTCAGCAGCGACTGGCTTGCAGCTGGTTCCCTGCGCTCAGGCTGGAAGGGAAAGAGGGCTTCCTGGAGCTTGTTAGTTTTAGATTGTGTGTTCACAAAGGTGTGTTCAGCTCTCTCATTGGTGAATAGATTATCAGTTCCCAAAACCAATCATGGATTGGGTTTTGTCAGACACAGAGTAAGGTCTCAGCAGCTCCTCCCAGAAAAAAATTATTTCTGTGAGTGGCTTCTTCCCTCCCCACCAGATGAGAAATGTGCGAAACCAGCACATGGCAAATTCTCTCTTTCAGTCTTCATAAAGTCTTCATAAAGATCAAAATTTCTTGTGCCACTTAGGTGAGAATTGCCTAGGAGTATAAGGTAGATTAGTTTTGGCCCACCCTTCTCTGGACATCACTGCCCTGTTGGGTGCTCTTGGCTCTGTCCAGGGCCTCAAAAAATACCCTAGCTCTATGAAGAATATTTTCCTACTACTAAGTTAATAAGACCACAGCAGCAGCCTTGGAGCCAAACAGGCTGGAAATGACCCCAAAGGGCGCAGGTTGCACTTTGCCAGAGTTGCTTCTGGGGTGTTTTGTACTGGTGGTTTGTGACTCACAGGCCTGTGGTACTGTTGGAATAGCAAGCACCAGTACAAATCTTCTTCTTTTTAAAGACTTTCTACTTGCTAAGGTGTACCTGCCCAGAAATCACCAATTCCTGTCCTTGTTGGAGTTAACCTTGTCTCAAAGAGTTCACACCCATGTTGAAATGGGTATTCAGTGCTCTAACCAAACAACAATTAAAGCCTCTCTACCACTGCCTGAAGGGAGTTCAGTCTTTGGCATCCCCTTCCTTCTCTCTGCCATGCTGAAGCACTAATGAGAGGTGAAGGCCTGCCTGCCTTTCTTTCCTGAGATTCCTAAACGATCCAGGATCTGAAAGTGCTCAACAGAAGCTCCTCACAGATGGGAACAGCTGATACCATCCCATGCAGTGTCTCACAGCCGTTATATTCTGAAAATAAACCCAGGCAAGGCTAAAATTATCTAGATGATTTTCTGTGCAGTCCAGGCAAGAAACAAAATTTCATTAACCTGTTTGATGACAGGACACCTTCTTCCACAGCCCTGACAGCTGTGCTGCTCTGGAAAGAGCTGAATTCACACTGGGCCTAGAGTGCACTGGAAAAATGTGAAGAGGGGCAACTTAACCTGAGGAGAATTCTTCTCTCTTTTTTTTAAACCAAATATTCAGCAGTGTCATGAATAAAAGATCTGTGGATGAAAGAGATTTTCTCCA